>NW_027368688.1:0-48095 GCF_046119375.1 Phyllobates terribilis | reverse complement strand
AAGGACAGAGGGTCTACAAACACATTCGGATCGGACCCACGCGCAAGAGTGCGTAACGATAGACCAGGGGATAGCTCAAGAAAAGAGCCTATATACTATTTTGTAGCTAAACATACGAATATTGTTATTTAAATGCTTTTACTTTAGGTCACACACGACCATGCTAGTACGCTTGTCCGTTATAATACTTTTCACCTTTATGAATGAAGCTTTAGTGGTGTTTTACACTTTTTTTTATAATTACCACGGCCCACAACCCTGTTATATACCTTTCCTCACATGCGCCTATGTCACATGATCGAAAAGGTAGGGGGTGGTAGACCGGGTTGTGGAAGAAATGAAACAACGAAAGCAAGAAAAACAACAGAAACTAAGTCAAAGCATTAAAGTATTCCAAAATAGCAAAATAAAGAGGAGATTTATATTATAGACCCCGAGGGGCCACAAATGTCAAGATTGTTCAAAGTGTAGAAATAGATATCAAGGAGCAATCGAGGAGGGAGGGGCTGCGTCGGAGGCGAGCTTCTTGGAGGCGTTCATGGAACGTTTAGCCTTCGCAAAGGCCATCACACCACTGGAAACATTGAGCTCGCGACTGACAGCATGAGCACTAGCCTTGGGAATAGTAGTGACAACCCATGCCTCAAGGGTCTAGTCATCATCCTGGGCATATGAGCCAAGGCGAGCTGGAGTATATTCAGAGGGGATTAGAGAATAACCATACATCTTCTTGCTATCAATCTTGAAATTTGGCAACCCCTGCTCGACCGCTTGAAGCTTGGCCACCTCGCAGAAGGTGTTCACCTGATATTGAGCAAGAAAACGTTGACGAGAGCCCTCGCGATGACCGGAGGCATATTTGTGATGGCCTCTTGGAGAGCCTGTGTGAGCAGCCTCTCCTGATCGTCCCTCATCTTTTAAATCTTGCGGCAAGGGCATCTCTTTCAGACTCCGCTTTCGTCTTCCCTTCGAGCTCCAACGCCAACTCAATATCCTGCTCTCTAAGGCATTTATCCTTCTCACCGAGGGAGATCTGGAGAAGCTTCTTCTCATTTGCCACATCCTCTTGGATTTTGTTGACCATCGCCTTCAAGTCGCTTACTGTCTTCTCCAGCTCGTCGTAGCTCCTCGACAACTCAGACATGGCGCGCTGGGTCTGACTCTCGATCTTGGTCATGGCAGCCATGCATAAGTGTACAGCCTGAGAAGAAGAAAGAAATCATGAATAAGAGTCAAAGAAAATCAATAGCCCAAACTCGAAACCCACGATAACTCACACCTGCGATTAGTTACGCCTCTTCGACCGCGTCATCCTCGGTCATCTTCTTGATCATAGGCGGAGGGAAGGGGATTGGAATAAACCACACTAATGCCTGGCGACACAGCTCGGGGGCCAGTAGAAAACCCCCAGAGCTCTTACTCGAGGGGCTACCCATAATACTCGGGGAGTCGGAAACTCCCAGAGTCATCGTCGAGATAACCTGTGCATCCGCATCCTTCATCACATGCCGCCTTTTGTTGGGCTGCGACGAGGTTTTGAAAGATGACGCCTTTTTCCTCTTCACATGCTCTGATAAAGGGACGTTATCTTCGGGGAGGACTTCAATCTACGGGAGCGCTGGCTATGGGTCCTCTGAGCTGGACAACGTTACCACCACATTAGATGGTACATGATGGGGAGGGACCACGCGGTCCTCACCGTCCTCTATATTCATGAACTTGAAGGCCGAATTTGCAACATCAAGAAACAAGTCAAATACATCTCAATATGTCATAACAAATGCAAAGCAAAGCCCTAAAGAAGAAAACCCTACGTTGAGGAGGAGGGATAAAGCTAAGTCCTCGACGAGCTAAGAAATCAATAGTTACTATATCATTGTATCTGTTTGAACTCGATTTTTGGAACGAGCAGAAGTCATTCGTAGTCTTCTCGAGCTGCTCGTTGCTATACAAAGAGGTCCATTCACGAACCTTGGACACACGGATACTGTGGTTCACACGGTGCTCCCTGGGGAGTTTCACCAAGATCCATCGACGAATCCACCCGGTCTCATTGTCGGGTATCTTATAATGAGTAGGACTATATCGACAAGTGCATGTGACTAGACCCCATAGGTAAGTAGTGGGTTTGTACAACGTCCGGAAAAGGTGAGCGGAGGGGGTATAGCTGATCTCCTGACAACAAAGTTGGAACGCTGTCGTATGCCTCCAGAAATTGGGGTGGATCTGAGTAGGGATAAGGTTCAACTCGTCGAGGATATCTCGAATAAATTGGGGATTGGAAAACGGAAGCCCGCCAGCAGGGCGTGTCGGCTAATGGGGAAGTAAGGACCGTAGTCATCGAGCATACTCCCATTTTTGTTCGGTAGAGTAAGAACCATCCCTGCATGAAAGGGGAATTCGGTCGCATAATCCGCCAGATGGTTGGTCTAGACAGTCGAAGTCGCGACCTTCAATCTGTAGCCCTCGAGCCTGCAAGGGACGGGGGTGATATGCCCGTCGAGGATGATTATTGGTGGGGCTCGAGCGGGCACCACAACAGGCACTGCAACGTCCTCGAGCGTCACCTTTGGCGGAGACGGCGAAAAGGTATTATAAATAGTCGTTGTGGTACGAGGGGCGGCTGCCTGTGTACTTGGCCCCACCTCGACGATCGAATGGTCACCCTGGTTACCGCCTCCGGATAGCATAGGACGAAGGGTCGTCAAGGAGGAGCTTTCTTCGATGGAGCTTGAGTCTTGTATACTCACCTACGAGTCTCAAACCGAGGAAGTACTACGAGTTACGATAGAACATGAAAAGTTAGTTCTCGAGGTCTAAACTGTCCCGTAAAGAGAAATAGAACAAATCTCATTACAAGCTCTCGTCGAGAAGAAGAAGACGAGAGGGTGGAACCTTCAAGAGGCATCCCAAAAACTAGAAAGAAAAAGGGGGAATAGTAGAAAAAAACGAAAGGGCAGTAATGTAAAAGTCTACACGTAGTGCCGCACTTTAGCATTTATTAGCGATAAGACAAGGGAGGGGGAAGTTCTGACAAAGGCTTCACGGTTTCCCAGAAACGCTTCAAAATACCCCCTGCCATTAAAGCAAGAACAAGAAACTTAAGAAAGAAGCATTAATGGCGGATAATGTTTGTCTCCCGCCATTAATGCCCTTAGGAAGGTGACGTAGGCAAGACTACATACCGCAAGAACGGGCAAATCCCGTCCCGTCACCGTGACGGGATTTGCCCAGCCCTTTCCCACACGGTTTATACGAATAAATACACAAGGAAGAAATATTGCAAGAACGGGCTAAATAAGATCAAAACGAACAAACAAGTAAAAGAAGAAAAAGCTAGTGCAGTAATTCAAGAAGAAGGGAGAAGGAGGAACGTACCGTCGTACTCCATGTGCGAAGAAGGGGGTGTAGGTGCGAGAAAAGGAGACCGAAGAAGGAAGAATCCACAAACGTCGGTGAAAGGAAGTGGGAACGTCGCCGAGAATGCAGGGAGCAACAAGGAAGGAGGAGAGCGAACGGGAAGAGAAGTAAAGGACGGTAAAAAGTAAAATGACGTATGAGGATTTCCTTTTATAGAGAGAGGAAGGCGAAGTGTCGGAAGCCCTTGGTGCGACACGTGGCAAGCAAGTGGAGAAAGCCCGTCCAAAGACGGTTATTTTAAGAAAAAATCGAAAAGGTGGTGCGAGAAGAAAAATTCATAAAGAAGGGACGAGCTCGAATGCCTGCACCATGGCGTACCAGAGGTGATCGAGGAGCAAGCAAAGCATCAAGAGGCTTGTCGAGGCTCAATCGATCCCCCCAAAAAGAAACATCCCAGGGAACTTAAACTATACTACTCATCGAGCAAGACTATCAGGACTCCACACAGGCTCGCGAAACCTCACCTCGACCAACGAAGGCACATGGTCCTCGAACCCAAAGCGATCGAGGACCCTATGGGGCTGGATGTTGGGGCGGGTCCCGCGGCCTTGTTTTAATCCTGATGGGCTTTGTTCATGTAAAAGGGAGAAATACCCATAAGTAAGGCCCAAAAGATTCTCTCATATAAATACTAGAATGCGGAGTACGGAGGAGGACATCAAATTTCTCCCGTACCAAAACTCTGCCAAAATACAGAGCTAAAAAGCATCATTTTGTCTTATTACCCTCGAGCATCACCTTTTATATATCCCCACTTTTGAGCTGCAACTGACTTGAGCGTCGGAGAGCCAAATCCAGAGGAAGCTCCCCCCCCCCCCACCCCCCCCCCCCCCGGGTTTGGTCGTGCATGTACATCCTCGAGGACGAAACAAGGATAGTCGACGAGTATCCGGGACTCTTGGAGCGTTCAACCTTCTTTACCCTCAGCTCAGAACGACAAGAGTGAACCTCAGCCTCTCGACGAGACGTGATGACTCCACGAGAACTTAGGCTTCAACAGTCATGTGAGATCTTGTTTTAATTCGTCTCGATGAGTACTTTAATAATATCATTTTTTTATAATTTATAATCATATACATTTAGATATATTAACGATATAAAAAACACATGACAAACATATATCTAACAATGAATCTTATATATTGGGACAACATAATTTTAGTTCTGAATCAAAACCGGAAAAAAATTACGATCGGTCATTCCTGTCCACAATGTCCTAGTTCCAAACAGGTGATATGTACTATAGAATTTGTTTAGTTCCCAAGTATTTTATTCATTAAAAAAGAATCACAATTATGTTTCCGCAGAGTATAACATCTTAGATTATTCATCGTCTAGTGTCTTGGTAGTAAGTTTCAAGTTTGTAATTCTATTAGTTAGTTCGTTTTTCATTTAATCTTTGTGTTTGTGAGAGGTTTAAGTCGTCCTTAATGGATGATATGCGGTTTCACTTAATTATGGATTATGTTCCGTTATTTTTAATGTGAGTGATTTTCAGTTTCTTGTTTTGATGAGCGGTGATTTGGAATCTTGGTTCAGGAGAGTTGCGAACAACGCTTGATAGTGGACCATATTTCATTTACGGTCTGGTAAATCAAACAATGATCTTCATTCTCAAAACTTATGTGAAGTAGTAGACCTCTTCGTTAATGAATGCGTATGGAGACATCGAAAAATCATACAAGAGTATTCAGAAGTGTTATATCCAATGTACATGATTATTAATTTTCTTAGAGAAGATTGTTATTCGATTTTCTTTGATTTAATGTACTTTACCGTCTATTATAATTATCTAATAAATTATCATAAATAAATAAAGTATTTACCTTAAAAAAAATTATCATGATAGTTTATGCCTTTGGAGCATCCACAATTGTGATCTTTGAAGAATCTTAACAATTAAAGTAAAAAGAAAAGTCAGAAATGGCAGAGATATTTTATATAAGAAATTCACCTAAGAATATATAATTTTCTCCATTAATCTAGTAAAGTGCTTTTTTATATACTTGAGGACCACAAAAATATATTCGTAAAATTATATAGATTGTTAAAATAATGTTTATTCTAGATTAAAAAAAAGAGAAAATAGTAAAAATAATAAAAAAAACTCAAGAGAAAAGATCACATTATGGATGCTCTTAATATATTTTTAGGCAACGGATGGAAAGAAGCCTAGGCAACGGTTCTTGCAAATTTGGTCATTGCTCTATTGAGGGCAATAAATAAATTTGGTCATTGTTAATTCAATGGTTAAAGTCTAAACCGTTTTCCTTGGACCACGACTATCACTGTAGTGTAAGAAGTTTTTTTATGTTGAACTCTTTTTTGTTTGGTATTATTATGTTGAACTCTTTTTGATGTTGGGCTTCCATCGAGTTTTTTGGACACAAGTCTGGCTAATTTCTTTAGTATAGAGTCCGGATAATGAAATCATCCTAAACATTACCTTGAGTATACAAGTTTGGATAATGAAATTGAGGTCGTTGTCATCTTTTCTCTTATATTATATAAAATTATTTTTTGTTTATTTTTATTTGGTTTGTGACCCTCAAGATAAAACAATATTTATCATTCCCGCTATAATAAAAATTGGACCTCGCTCTCATTCGTTCACGGTCGCATTTGTTTACGCTTGTCCTCCCCTTTTCTCGACCTATTTCTCCCCTCACACTAGCTTCGTGCCTCACACTCATCGCGCTCTCAATCATTGTTCTCCCTCTCAGTCGTTGTTGCGTTCCGATTGGTTTCTTTTACTGGTGATGTTTTCACTCTGTAAATCTCATCTCGATCTACATTGCTCTCAGTCGATGTCGATCGAGCAACTTCTTTTGCTTTGATTTCTCTTACATTAACCTCATGTTTTTGCTTTTTTTTGCTCAAATTAGATTTTGTTTTCTCGATTTTCAGTTATTTGGTAACATGCAGAATAATTCTCAGTCATGTGCGTTGATTATAGTTTTTAATTGACTGTTTTGCTTTTCATGTTTAAGTTCCTTTTTTGCTTTGTGTTTTGTGTTTTTGTGTTTGATGATGGCAATATACTAATACGTGGATGGTGACAATATACTAATCTATTGATGATGACATCATTTCTTGTAAGAGAGAGTGAGAGAAGCTAATCTGTTTTCTGGATGATGACAATGTAATTTTATATTTGATGACAATATAATCTCTTTGATGACAATATTTTGTCAATAATGACAATATACTCTTGTTATGGATGATAATATGATCTGTTTGATGACAATATATTTTGGATGATGACAATGTAATTTTGTGTTTGATGACAAGTTAATCTGTTTAATGAATATTTTTTGTGCATGATGACAATATATTTTTGTCTTAGATCACACACTAATCTATTTTGTGTATGATGACAATATGTTTTTGTGTTTGATGACAAGTTAATCTGTTTTGATGATAATATACATTTGTTATTGATGACAATATAGTCTGTTTGATGACAACATATTATGGATGATGACTATGTACTTTTATGTTTGATGACAAGCTAATATATATATTGATGGCACTATACTCTTGTTGACATTATGTTATGATGTTATCAAATTGATAATAATACTTTGATGACACTATACTCTTGTGTCATTTCTGGATGATGACAACATTTGATGATTATACTTTACTGAAAGATTACTTATGTACTTTTTATTTCTATTGATCATAGGTTTTAAATGTCTCCTATAATATCGAAATACTATATTCAAAGTAAAGATCGTTATTCTGCAAGGATAAATCAATATTGTAAGTTTGACTTGTTTAAAAATCTTTAAAACGTCTTGCTTGTTTCGAACTACAATGATCTATACAATGGTTGCTTGGGGACTATCTCCAAATTAGGTTACTCAATGAAGGTTTGTGGTAAATTAGTACACTATATCCTGATGTATGAAAATGAGAGGAAGAAAAAGGGTGAGAAATGGTTTAATGTTAATGGAAAGATTGCTCTTTTTTCAGTAGTTGACTTTGTTGCTATAAGTGGTTTTAATTGCAATCAAATTCCTAATGACTTTCAGTAGTTGACTTTGTTGCTATAACTGGTTTTAAGTGCTATTAAATTCCTAATGACGACCACCCCCCCCCCCCCCCCCCCCCCCCCAAATTGATTCCAGAATGAGCTTGGCATTTAAACATTGTCATATAAAATTCTATTAGACTTGCTAGATATTGAAGAAGACATCAATATGAAGCTTAGGTGGATGCACTTATTACTTGTTGATGAGGTGCTGATACCCAAGAGAGCTTTATTTGAGATTAACTCGACTGCGTACGCTCTTTCGAGTGACATGGAGCTGTTGTCAAGATATCCTTGGGGGAGGTTATGCTTCAATGATATCATTGCTTCTCTAATGTAGCTCAATAGAAAAGGCCACAATAGTACGAGTCCAAGGTATGGATACAACGTCTATGGATACCCAATGGTATTTCAAGTAAGTGTCTTCATTTCTAAATAATATGCATATATGTATTTTATTTTGTTTGTGATGAAACTCTATCTAATGTTT
The DNA here is from genome assembly GCF_046119375.1 of Phyllobates terribilis. Taxonomy (NCBI): domain Eukaryota; kingdom Metazoa; phylum Chordata; class Amphibia; order Anura; family Dendrobatidae; genus Phyllobates; species Phyllobates terribilis. The sequence continues at coordinate 40,149 of NW_027368688.1, read as the reverse complement.
TATACTTTTGTATGCGAATTCAAGATCTGGATCTTCGAAACATTCCCATCTTTTCATGTTGTTGTTTCATGTGTACCAACCCCTCCAAGAACTTTTCCGTTATTCTTCGTTGGTCTTACAACAAAAAGAAGATTAATAACATCAATGACAAAACCATTTTACCTACTGTTGCTTCCAATATGTTCTCTCATAGTGTCATCCATAGACTATTGATGACATTATGAATGAGGACACTATACTATCATCAATCTGGTGACAATATGTTGTGATCAATTTGATGACAATATAATGTCATTAATTTGATGACAATATACTTTCATCAATGTGACAACAATATACTGTCATCACATTTAACTTGATGATGATATACTGTTATCAATTTGGTGACACTATAGTGTCATCAAATTGATGACAGTATACTGTCATCACCTTTGTATTTGTCATCGAATTAATTATTATCATCAAACCATTCATTACTATCATCAACATTATTTACACCAATATAAACAATGACAAAATCATATATGAAACTAGTGACACTATTAAATTTTGATTACACATTTATTTCTTTTTCTAGAACGTTGTTTTTCCTATAATTGCTTATTTGGAGGACTTGCTCAAGCTCTCTTTTCCTGATGAGATTCACGATCCAACACTTGATGCATACATTGAAAGCTCTTGTAGAGATCAATAATTTGTTACTAGTGTGATTGATAATATTATTGGTGAAAACAACAGTTTGGATGATTTCCAAATTGCTCCAATGCAAACTATCAACGCGAAGTTAAGGAAGAGAAAGTTGATTGAGTGGAAAGATATTGATGAAAATAAGAAGAAAAAAAAGAAGGTTGAAAAGGTTAAGTCGACTCACAGATTCGTGCTCCAAGGAGTAAGGTTGAGGAGGCCAATAGTGATAAGGCTATTGTGCCCATTAGTGAAATAACTGTACTTGTAAAAAATTCCGAAGTACTAGGTTTAACTTTATACCCTTCATGACATTATAATTGATGAAATTGTGATGACAATAATTTTAATGAGATAAATTAGTTTCTTGTTGACAATATTTGTGATGACATTTTAATAAATTTATACCTTTGATGACATCATTTGTCATCGCATTATACCCTTTGATGATATTATCTCTGATGACATTATCATTGGTGTCATTTATCTTTAATATGTGATAACACTTGCTTTTTATGACATTATCATTGAATACACTGTCTTTGATGACAATATTTCATGATGACAGTATAATTACACTATGATGGCACTATCTTTGATGACAATATTTCGTGATGACAATGATTTGTGATGACAATATTTCATGATGACATTATCATTGATTACAGTACAATGACATTATTTGTGATGACATCATTGATTATATATTGATGATAATATTTGTTCATTCCTAATTTGATGACATGTTAGGGTGATTAGTTCTTGACGATTGATTGATTGTTTTGCATAGCATGGAAAGTCTGCGTGCTTTTTCATTTATGCACATGGAAACTCTGTGATTATTTACCTCTCTTTGAGGTCACATTCTATACAAGTTTACCTTAATCCAAAAAAAACCTTTACAACTAAAGTTCAAGCTCTCTCGTGCATCGACTGATGAATCTACCCAACCGAAGCTGAAGGTCACTCGCGTGGTCGATGAAAGAATTTTTCCATCCAAAGTTGAGGCTTCATCATGCATCAACTTTGAAGGTTGTTCCTCCCATTATCACTCCTCCCTTCAACTTTTGATCTCAGATTATGCACAACCTTGTGCCTCTAGTTAATAACAATCCCGAGAATATGAAGGAAATAACAGATCCTATTGGTGAAAGGAAAGATGGAGCTCCTAACAACAACTCTAGTTAACATTGATAAGGTCTCGCTTATTGAATTGGTGAAAATGCTAGTGGATAAATTATATATCCATCATAGATTTTTACCCAAAGTACATTGGAAAGTTAATGATAACTTTTTGCAACTTTATAAACTTCAGAAATAACAGAAAATCATCAAATCCATGATAAGTGGAAAGGATGTAAGTGATGATAAAGATGGTTTATGTTAAATGGTAATTCTTGGAAGCAAAGTTGGAGTTAATGAAGTGAAGTGTGCGAACAATAGGAAGGATGGTAATGATGGGAATGATGTATTGTTGGATGTTGTCAAGGCTTTATATGAAGTTTTCATTACTTTAAAATACGAGGATAAAGTTTTCAAGGTTGATGTTGAAGTTGGTGAACAATTCAAGGTCAATGAAAAAGTTCCATGTATTTATTCAATTGATGAAATTGATCCTGATGATCCTAATTATTTGTATCTTGTACGTACAAAATGTGATGATGACCTTTATGATGTTATACAAGGTACAAAGGCTACGTTTTCATAGTGTCCTGATCACTATTTGATACTCTGGTTACGCCTAATGATTATTTTGATGTGAGTCAAGATGAATAACAAGCCAAGAAGAGTGATGTTGACACCGACTCCACACCAACCCTCATTAACACCTAGAAAACAGATTATGATTTAGAGATGACACTGTTAGACAAGACGTGTCATACTATTACATTCATCACACAAGAAAGTTCTGATGCCAATTTTATTGAGTGGGATGACAAGGCTATTGGTGACAAGGTTGTTGGTGACAAGGCTGTTGAGTGTTATGACAAGGTTGTTGGTGACAAGGCTTTTGAGTGTTATGACAAGGTTGTTGGCAACAAGGCTATTGATGAAAAGAAGCTGGATGAAAAGGGTATAGATGAAAATGATGACAAGCAAATGATGACAAAAGCAAAAAAGATGACAATAGTAGGGATAACATTCCTGTTCTTGTTATGTCTACTGATGACAACAATAACGATAACAAAAGCAAAGGTGATGACAAGAGTGTTGTTGTTGTTTCTCCTAAGTATGAAGTCAAGGTTTCTGATGACAAAAATAAAGGGGAAGATGTCAAGAATGTTATCCATCTGAGAGGACGCTCCATCTACTACTGAGCCATACATACAAGAAAAGAAAAAGAAGGATCCGAGGAGGCCTCCATTCTCTTTTTATACTGATGATGTTCGGAATACGTTTTACGATTGATATAAGGACCCGTAAGTGAACATTGATATATTTGAATATATATTTATACTAATGTAATCTTCAAACTATTCTATAATTCTATTTTACACTATTTTTCAGAGATTCTGAAACTACAAGGGGATGCGAGATTCTACTGAAGAAGGAGTTTTTCCAAGTAATTTTGAGGGTTGGAACATGGCTATGGGACGAGGTAAGTGATTTGATTATACTATGATGACACGAAGTTTTTTTATGACGATCTCTGTTTTTCTTATGAGACTCTGATGACATTATTTTTTATGACAATGATTTTGATGGTATTTTGATAAATCTCATACTTTTGTTGAGAATAATGTCATCAAATTATATATGATTGAGGATAATAATGTCATCAAAGACCAGTTTACTGTCATTAGAGTATAAATTATATCATACAGATTAAATGTCATCAAAGCAAAATCACTGTCTATTTTATTCTCATTGTATTTTTTTCCTTTGATGACACCATTTTATGGAATTTCTATCTTTTTAATAGTGACAATTGTGCAATATTTTCTCTTAAGTATAGTTTGCTTTTAGGATATGTTTGGTTGATTTCGAACACAAACATCAAAAAGCACTTCGAGAGAAAATTCCTATTCATGCCTTTAGACAAGAGTGGGAGTTTACCTTTAAAAATAGGTTGTTGGAATGATATGTACAATATGTTGTGTGATGACAATTAAGTAGTTCTTTTTGGTCTTTGTTATGACATTTAATGTAGTTTCTGTAATATGATGTGAATTTATGTATATCTACTTTGTTTTGATTTAATTTAAGGTATTATTTTGATTCCGGTGATGACAATATTTATTGTCTACCTTCATAATGACAGTATTGATGACCTTGTGATGAAAATATTGGTGTCATCATAGAACATGTTGATGAATTTCTATATTGACTTAACATGCTAATGACCTTGTGATGAACATACTTTGTGATGACAGTCTTGATGACTTTGTGATGACAACATTAATGTCATCACATAATATGTTAATAATAATATTTTGTTGAACTATTCGTGTCATCACAAGGTTTTGATGACAATAATATGTCATCATTCATGTTAATAATATTTAAAAAAATTGTATTGACTCAACGTGTTGATGACCTTGTGTGAACATATTTTTTTTATGATAGTCTTGATGACCTTGTGGTGACAATAATATGTTGATGATAATTTTGATGGACTATTAGTATCATTAGAAGATTTTGATGACAGTAACTGAAACAACTATGTGATGACAAAAGCTGTTGACAACATTACTCTTAAATGATAATAAGATGACAAAAGGCGTTGATTACAATAAACTGTGAGCTTGAAATCTTTAGGAGCACTAACATAAGAGTCTCGAAAGTATCAAATGTATTGTCTTGAAATGTATATTCAAAGAATACAATTAACTCTAATCTACTTGCATTATAATGTTCTTGCTACTTGAGAAAATATACTTGGAAGTTTTTCTATTGTGTCCAGTATTTCCACATTTCCTACAATTGATTGGTTTTGTCTCTTTCTTGATGAAGATTTTCTAAAATTCCCTTGAGAAAGTAATCTCCGTTTTCTTAGCCTTCCACTTTGTTTCCTCACGTATGGTGGATGACATACTATGCTCATGATGTCCTTTGGGACAATCCATTATGACTTCACAAGCACCGAATATATAGTTTCCATGTATGAATTTTTCCAAGTGGAATGGTGATAATACCTACTCACAAAATCATTTATGTTATCCTTGATCTTCTGAATTGCGGCTAATGCATGCATACAAGGGGTGTGATCCAAATCAAAGACCCTACAACAACATTTGTTTTTTGAAAGATCTACCACTCTAGTAAACTTTCCTCCAACAACCTCTAATTGAACTTTGTTTAGGAATCTAGCTTCATACCTATGTGACTCCTTCTACCTTTCCTCTATTACACTGCTTACATGAAAGAGGCAAACTGTTCTTGTCCTTTTCAAATAATTCTCTACGTTGGTAGAACCAACTTGATAGCAATTATCTTATGTACTCTAGTAGTGCCACACGTTGGTAGGCTCTTGTTCCTTTAACACCGCATTTATACTTTCTGAATTGTTCGTTGTTATAATGTTTTATCTATTACCTGTAATAGAAAGTATTATGGATTAGTAATTTTGAGTTATGATACTAAATTGTAGTGTCATATGAGTGATGACACTCCATTGTTGTGTCATCTAACTGATGACATTCCCCTGTTGCAACAAAAAAATATATATGTAAAGAATATATTACTCTCATAGTGTTATCCACAGACTATTGATGACATTATGAATGAGGACACTATATTGTCATCAATTTGATGACAATATACTATCATCAAATTGTAGTGTCATCCGAGTGATGACACGCCAATGTAGCGTCATCACTCAGATGACACTCCATTTTGTTGTCATCACTTTGGATGACACTCCATTGTAGTGTCGTTTGAGTATCATATAAGTGATGACAAAGTACATTTAGTATCATATCAGATGACGCTACTTTGTAGTGTCATCACTCAGATGGTACTACATTGTAGCTTAATCAGATGACACACCATTGTAGTGTTATTTGAGGGATGAATCTATAATATCATTGATGATACAAGAAAATTACCTTTACATAGAGATGAGTCCGGTTCCTGGAAAATAGGAACCGAAATCGGGACCGCATAAACCGGGGAACCGGGAAACAAAATCAGACACATTTTTAAAACTCAGACACTTCAAAACTAATAATATTTCAAAATTATACTCCCTCCGTCCTCAATTGATCTTTCCATTTGATCAAAAGGTTGAAAATTAAGGTAAGGTTGGAGGGGGACGGTACAAAGTACAATTTAGTAATAATGGTTTATTGATAATTCGGAGAGAGAGTAAAAAATAGGAGAGAAGGAGAGATAAATGTGAGAGATAAAATAAATGGGAAAAAGAAAATGGGTTGTCTTGTGATGTGATGGATGTGAAATAATTAAATGAGGGTGTGTAAGAGGTAAAAAATGGGTAATTTATGAGTTGTATGAGGTTATTAGACCATCCACATTGGTGGTTTTTTAGATTATAATATTATTAAGTTTTTTAGTAAAGTGCAAAATACATAAAAAACCGTGTCATTGGTTCCTTGCTAAGAAACATTTAAAAAACTGGAGAGAGAGTGTAAATATAATAAACAATGTTTCTTTACTCTTTAAACCAAAGAAAATTTGCCATGTGTTTACTGTTAATATTTATATCTTTTTATCTATAATTTTTGGAAGTAAAAGTGGGGTCCAAATTTCATAAAAGTAAATTGATTTAATCTGAATGAAATAAAACTATTAAAAAATGACTAAATAACTTGCTAAAAAACCAAACTAATGCGGATGCTCTTATCGGATTTTAGAAATTGTGATGATGGTAAAATAAATGATAAAAGTTGTTTATAAATGAAAAGTTTATAAAATGAATTTTTTTTTAAACAACTTAAAAAGAAAACGTATATTATATTAAAGGATAGAGGGAGTATTTGAAATGCCATATAATTTAGGTTAGAAAAGCTATTCTATCCTTCGTTCTTCTTGGAGAACTCAGGCACTTCAAAACTAATCAACTACCAAATAACCAGTTCAATTGCGTTTCGTTCTTCTTCTTCTCGACCTCAATTCAAGAGAACCTCCAGTTCTTGTTCTTCGTTCTCGACCTCAATTCAGGAGAAGTTCAATTCAGGAGAAGTTGAATCAGCTTCCCCGCAAATCTCCTTCCGCAGAGCTCCGTTACAAAATTTTACTGTTTTCAAAATTGTTTCTGGATTTTACTGTTTTCGAAATTGGGGGTGTTCCTCATATAAAGTGGGTGGATGGAGCGTATTCCTCTATTGATTTTACTGTTTTCGAAATTGTTTCTGGATTTTATTGTTTTCGAAATTTGGTCTTTGGCAAATTGCTTGTCTGCAAATAGGCAGTGAAACTTTTCACTCCATTACAAAATTTGTTCCCACAAGTTATTTTTTACAGAAGCGTATCGGATTGGTTTCACAAACGGAAAAACAAAATCAATATTTGGTTTCGGCAGAGCATATTATGAAATCTGATTTCTGTAGAGCATATTTTCTTCTCATTCATCTCGGCACTTCTGATGTTCTACACTATCGAAGATCGGATATTCCTCTATCGAAGATTGCTTAACGGTAGTGTATTTTATTGCTTGATTCTTTTCGGCACAAAACAGGTTAGCTCCTATTGTATATATGAAAGGAACTGAGAAACCTATTTGTTTAAATGGGGTTTCTGGATCTGTTTCTGGTGGCATCCATGCATGTTCTGAAGGTTCTATTGATTACTGCACTTGGGTTTTACCTTGCGTTTGATAGTGTTGATCTCTTGGGGAAGAGCTCCCCCAAGTACATGAACTCTGTAAGCTCCATCAATCATATTATCATATCATTTATAACTGACCAAATTGTAACCTGGGATGATTGCTTACTAGTCATTTTATTATGTTTTCTTTGTATGTGAGAGTTACAGTTGGCGTTACTATCTATTGCAAAAACTTTTTTCTAATCATCGTTGGCTAAATCGTCACGGTGGAAATTGTTCGTATCGTCACGACGAAATATTTTACGGACGTCATGCCAGGGAAGAAACTTGTCGTCACTCCCAGACTGTTTATCCTCGTGACGCCAACCCGAAGTTACTTCAGCCGTCACGCCGAACCGGGGTTATAGCGTCACGATGGCTGTTATTTTTGCCATGACGCCAGACCGGATTTTGACTATAAAAGCCAAAATCATACCCTAACCCTCATTATCTTCACCTCTGCTGCCTCCCTACTCTCTCTTTACCTCATCTCCTCCATTCGAGCCAGTTTTCTCCTTGTTTTGGTTGTTTGGATTCAATCCGGTGCTCGTACGTCTCTCGTTTAGTTGTTCTTCCTTCACCAAGACCGAATCCAAAGTTGTTATGGTTAGTTCTTCAATTTTCTAGCTTGTTTGAGTTGTTTTTTATGTAGATCTATAAGTTTTTATAGTTAATTTTGGAAGATTTAGTAGTTATATATGTTAATTTGTTGAATTAATGTAATATTTATACATAATATTGTTAGAATCTTGAAGTATATGAAAGATTTGAGTTGATTTGGATGATATTTGGATGGATAGGTTTTTAGGTTGAATTATTGGGAGTTTGAGTATTTAATCTTGTTAATTAGTTAAAATAATGTGAATTAATAAAACTTTATGGTTGAAATGTTGATATATATTGAGATTTTAGTTGTAGTATTGATTTTATGGGTATTTGGTTGTATAGGAATTTTTTTATAAATTTTTATGATTTTTAATGGATTGTTTAGGTATTTAGGGGAAAAATTAGATTTAATTAATTATTTGTGTTAAAATATATATAAATATTGAAATCTGCGTAAATAAATATTTTTTAGGTTTTAATTAGATTTAATGAATTTTTTAGGTTTTTTTTACGAATTTAGTAAATAAATATGCATTTTTAGGAATTTAAGTGGATTTTATAGATATTTTCTAAGAATTAGAACAATTAGGATTTTATAAATTTTTATGATTTTTAATGCAATTTTTTTGGTATTTAGGGAAAAATTAGATTTAATTAATTATTTGTGTTAAAATTTATATAAATATTGAAATCTGCGTAAATAAATATTTTTTAGGTTTTAATTAGATTTAATGAATTTTTTAGATTTTTTTACGAATTTAGTAAATAAATATGTATTTTTAGGAATTTAAGTGGATTTTATAGATATTTTCTAAGAATTAGAACAATTAGGATTTTTGGGAATTATTTATGAATTTACGTAAATAAATATAATTTTTTAGGAATTTACGGGGATCGGAATTCCACTACGGTGGTGGCTCCGCCGGGTCACACTGCGAATACGGCGGTGGCTCGCAACCGTACTACGGCGGTGGCTCGCAACAGTACTACGGTGGTGACTATGAACCCCATGAAGGAGATTGGCCCTTCTGCCATGATCGGGGTATGGATGAAGGAGAGGAAGAGCCTCATGATGCGGAAGATGCGGAAGAGGAGGTATGTTTAATACAGTGTAATATTGTTAACGATAAGTTAAGTTTAATAAACCCGATCACGAATATTTCAATATTACATATGTCTTGTAGGACGCGTGGAGGGCGCAAGGACGGTGGGACGCCCCACGGGATGAAGAGCGACGCGCAGGTGAGGGTGTGGCCATGGAGGAGGACATCGGGAGGCCATGTGGGAGACCGAACAGGGCCATCACCATTGATCCCTTCCTGACCGTAGGGGTTAACGGTGGTCCGGAGAACCCTGAGCTGCTTCGTGGGTTCACTGCCCACGTTGTGTACGACATATGGCGGGGAAAGGTAAGTTAAATGTTCAATGAAAAGTACTTAAGTTCCCTTATGATGTTCTCACATAAATTTTAAACTCGATATGCAGAGTCGTACATGCAATTTCCAGTTCCGTCATAAGATGATGAGAGCTTGGAAACCAGAAAGGGGGAGCCCCATGTTGTACGCTGCTGTTGATGCCCAACTCCAGCACATCCCGGACCTGATGTACGAGCACGTGGACAGGGAACTGTTCATGGCGTTCGTGGAGAGATGGCAGCCCGAAACAAACTCATTTCACCTACCTTTTGGTGAGATGACAATCACCCTGCACGACGTATACGAGCAGATGAAGCTACCAATAAGTGGCAGGGGAATGGGTGCCTTCGAGATGCAACGCCTTTTGGGGAAGGCTACCGATGCGACGACGAAGGTGGCCGAGGCGAAGGCATTTTTCGGCTTGGATGTGGGCGACACGGGTGTCCCCTACGATAAGCTTAGGAGAGCATGCACCACCCCCAGTGCCTATCTCTGACCCCGCACGTTACAGGCTCGGGGTATCTACTCCATCTTTTGGGTAGTGCTCTATTCCCCGATAGGTCATAGAACAGGATCCCGCCGTCGCACATAGAGTATGTCCGGGACCTTGACGAGGTTGGGGAGTGGGCATGAGGCGCCGGTCTGCTAGCTTCCACATACCGAGAGCTGGGAAAGGCTACCAGGGCTGGATGTAGGCAGATTTCGGCGTGCTATACGCTCGTGATGGTAAGTAATTGTATGTCAATTAAAACATGTTTATATCTGTAACGTCGGTATGCTGATGTTTTCGACATAAAATGCAGAGCTGGATATACAGCTACTTCCCGGCGTTTAGGCCACGCCTAAGTGGTTGGGAAGGTGGTCGACCTCTGGCAATGAAATGGGCCCCCGATGCCATGTCCGGTGATGGGAGAAACTACCGCGCCGAGCTGGATGCCATGCAAGCGGCCGAGGTACGTATTGTGCAGTGTGAAATGTAGGTGTAAACAAATGTCTACTTTCTATTGTAGGCTTACCCTGTCACTTAATTCCAAATTCAGGTTGACTGGTTTCCATACAGTGTCTTGGACTTTAATGAGCCGGAGTTCGCCCCATCGCTATTCCATGGTGTGCTGGGCTTCTCGCACGACATCACTGAACCATATATGCCCGACCGAGTCCTGAGGCAGTTCGGCATTGTCCAGTGCATTCCGGCACCACTGATCGCACCCTCGAAAGCGTTCCGGCCAAAGGCGATAGGAAGCTACAGAGTCGAATACACGACTACTAGTTGGGTGTGGGATGCACAGATTTTCCACAGATATCACTCGGCGCGCTAGGTCCGCAGACTTCGTACGGTTACGAGGTAACCGACGACTATATGGAGTGGTATCTTCCCCGAACACACCCTAAGATTATTCCACCAATGTCGGACGATATCGAAAGGGTAAGACATTTCTCTCTTGCATTTCAATTACTAGTGAGCAGTATACATCGACGTACTGTAATGTGTTGTGTTATTCATTCAGTGCATGCAGCGCGTGAAAGGGTACACAACGAATTAGTAAAAAATGCATCTGCAGGGGAATATAACAAACATACCGAAACCCAGTGGTTCTCAAGTGGTATGTGGCCTAGACATATATCTTGTACCCATGGTATTTGAATAATTTGCTATTACTAAATAGAAAATTATTCAAATACCATTACATTGTTTCTAAATAAGGCGATTCTGCTTTCGATTCAAATAAAGCTGTAAACAACTATGAATTTCAAAAATCAAATAGGTGACTCTAACACATATAACATACCAATGTGAAAATCGCCTAAAAGTGTATGCAAAATTGACTACAAAGTACACATTAGTACGGGGATGAACTCAAGTGTCACTTAATGTCACAAGATCTCAATATAGGTCATTAGATATCACACAACATTTTTAAAACCCCCTAATACATCCCTTTCATTCATTACAAGTACGTTTTCATCCTGCCGAACACCCTTACAGACCCACCGAGCCTAACACCATCATTTAATGTGATTTTCTTGTCAAAAATAGCATAAAAGGCTTGAATAACCATTTAGAACTAATAAAAATACTTACGAACATCAAAAACACCTCCTATCAATAAAAAGGCCATATCATCACGCTACTTGTTAAATATGCCGTCACGTTATACCCCGCACTCCTCGTCATGACACCGAGCCTTCCATACGACATCACGCCTTGTGCTTGTTTCATCGTGACGCTCTTGCCCGCCTCTGCCGTCACGTCGTCTCCTACGTCCAGCGTCACGCCGCAGAATGCCTCCAGCGTCACGATTTAGCCTGCGATGGTTAGTAAAAGTATGCTGCGATAGATAGCCTCTCCGGTTTTTTATAACTGAAAGTTCTATTGATTACTACACTTCGTTTTGAGCTACAACTGGTGTTTTTTGTGTTCTAACCTAAATTATATGGCATTTCAAATGTAATTTTGAAAAATTATTAAGGGTATTTTAGACATTTCACCGTTTTTAACATAACTTTTGACGGAATCCATCCAAGGGTGGCTCCTGGTAAGAAAATGTTAAAATCTGCGTGGTTCGGAATAATTAGCGATATAGAGGATGGTTTCTTGCAAATTCGGCCAAATAAGGGATGTTTTCATGAAAAAAGACTAAAAATACATATATTTATATATTATATATCTATTTATTGTTTACATGGAAGATGCCTCTTCTTGTTACTTTTGCATGCTTAATTAAACATAATTTAGGCATTTGAACCACTTAGTTTTAGTTATTAGACGTTTTCATTGTAGGTTTGATAAAATTATATATAATTTGAGTTTGATTTTCACAAGTTTGATAATATGGGAAAAACGGGCAGTCCGACCGTTATAGTGGACGGATATGGAAACAAAAAATCTCCCATTTTAATATGGGCGGATTTGGCCTGGCCCACATAAATAGTTATTTTTTAATTCAACCCGTGTCCATTCCAAACCCACCAATAAGCAGGTCTACTTATACATAAAAACTTGGCATGTGCGATGTAGAGTATGAAAGTGGTAGTATATATAATGGTTAGCATATAGACCAAACGGAAACCCAAACGCTCCGTTTTCCATTTTATTTCGTCCCCAATTGAAGGTAGCACATCTTTATCATTAAACTATTTCACCCGTCAACTAAACTACACATCTATATAATATAGAACATTTAAACTCACGCGTAATATAACACCACAACAAAGGTTAAAACAGACTTCCTATTGCCATGCTATGCACATGCAACCGAAAGTACTGATTCAAAAAAAATGGAATAGTTTCATCGTATTCAAATCAGAACATGATAAGGGTGTCTCACCCACTCATTCAATCGGACAAAACACGCAATATGCAACGCACGATATTCAATCAGTTCTAATTCCTAACGATACTAAAATTAACTAATAAAATTAGTTTAGGGAGGTAAGGTTCAATTTCACATGGAGGCTATTTTTTTCTTTTATTAAACTTATGAAATCAATCATGCAAATCCAAAGTAACAAAGGGGTTTTTGTAATGGGTTTATAACTAGAAAAAACAAAAAAACAATTGATGTAATCAATGGAGGAAATCTTCTTAGTAAAGTATTCGTATCAGTATCAACAATATTGATGATCATAGTAAATCCAAAGTCTCTACCTTTCATACAAGTTGTTCCTATTCCTATTCGAAATTAACTAGAACCTCAAACAGAGCATTCTAATCCTATCTACCTTAGTTAACCATGAAAACATCAATGATTCAAACTAATGGAGGCAATAAAAAAGAAATATGCAGGATATGGTGGTAGCAAAGTCTAAACAGATACTAGGCTAGTCCACAGTTCAAGTCTCTACACGATAGACTAACGCAAACAGATACTAGTAAGACATGCTTTCTTCAAAGGAATAGAATGCTCAAACAGATACAAACTATCCTAGCAGTATGATAAATCAAACCAAATCCTAGATGTCAGTGCCTAGAATTCAATCAATTGATAAATCATTAAATTCAAGAGACAAGAAAACAACTTTCATATAGGTACAAATTTGGATAAACTCACATCAATATCCTACTTCAACTTTAACTTTACTTTACAAAGAAATTGGAAAATTGATTCGACATACCGAATACGAAGAACACGTTCTAGAAAGAAGGCTTTTGAAAATACGAAAGTGTATTATCTAATTGAATTGGAAAACCCAATAAATAACCTAACGCCTCTTCCAAACTTAAAATTCTATCCTAAAATAAGTATTACCATTGTTGGGCCCGGCCCAGCCACAATAGGTCTCCATAAGCCGAATTACCCGAGTAGGCCACAAACCCCTTTGGGATAAGGTGTAGACACGGCCCAAGGTGCTTGGAGGCCCTAGGAAAGACCAAACATGACTAATGTGTGGTCAAACAATCTCATCAAGAGAGACTTTAATGTATAGTCAAACAACCTCATCAAGAGGGGCTTTAATGTGTGGTCAAACAACCTCATAAAGAGGGACTTTAATGTGTGGTCAAACAACCTCATCAAGAGAGGCTTTAATGTGCAGTCAAACAACGTCATAAAGAGGGGCCCATGTCTTTATAAGCTATATATAGCGCACAAGGGGCTCTCTCTCTAGGGGACTGAAGGTGAGAGAAAAGTCCGATCAGTAAACCAACGATGCTCCTGATATTAAATAGGTTCTCCCCCTTCTCGGGTAGGATCCAGGTACTCGGCTATGATCTCTATGCACGAGATCTAGCCGCTTTTATTTCGGTCGCCTCGTCCATTCAAATCCTTTTAAACCCTCACGGATAAACACTGACTTAAGCATCAGAGAGTCAAATACGGGTTTCAACCTCCCCGGGTTTGGCTTTGCAGGTTCAGAGGCAAGACCCACCGTTCTATCTGGAGATCCATTATACACAATACTGGAGGAGTCCAAAATCTAGAGATCTACCCGTTTAGATCGCCTTAGCATAGTAGACAGAGGTACTTCATACCCGGTCACTCTAAGGTATTAACATTGGCGCCATATGTGGGAACCCTTTTCACGAAGCTAAGATCGAAATCGGAAAGGATCATGGTGGTCTTCCTAAGTGAAATCACGGATGATAACGAGGAGAAGAGGCACAACAACCGGAATCCGCCTCACAATTCGGCGACAAACACCAGCGTGACATCATGCTCCCCAGGCCCCACCGGCGTACCCGTGTCACGTGCCCGAAACCCCACCCGTCTACGGGGCGAGGCCTCCCTATCACATCATCATCAACGCCATCCCTTACAAAGAATTTAAGTATCCCTAGCTCAAGGACTACACATGAGCCGAAGATCCTCGAGAGCGTATACGAAATTACTCCCTTACATGCACCTTCACTCACCCTACATGTATTTGTGAAGGAAAGTCTTCGTTCTTTTCACAAGCCTTTGCATAAGGTAACATCCTCATCTATTTTAGATACCTTTGTAAAGCATCGCCTTCATATAGTTCTATCTTTGATGAGACAAACTCGAATGCTACTACCCCTTGGAAATCATGTAAGCCTTCTCTTAACGAAGCATTGATGGAAAGAAAACAAGCCTTTGCCTGACGAAGCACCTACTAAAGCCTTCATATGCACGAAGCACTCGAAACACTAAGCCTTCGCATGCATGAATCACTAAGCCTTCACATACTCGAAATACTAAGCCTTCGCATGCACAAAGAACTAAGCCTTCATATACTCGAAGCACTAAGCCTTCGCATTCACGAAGCTCTAAGCCTTCATATACTTGAAGCACTAAGCCTTCACATTCACGAAGCACTAAGACTTCTCATGTACAAAGCACTAAGCCTTCGCATGCACGGAGCACTAAGCCTTCATATACTCGAAGCACTAAGCCTTCGCATGAACGAAGCACTAAGCATTCATATACCCGAAGCATTAAGCCTTCATATACACGAAGCACTAAAACCTTCGTATGCACGAAGCACTAAGCCTTCGTATATGTGAAGCACTAAAGTCTTCGCCCAGCGAAGCATCTCCGCAAACCTTTGCCTAGCAAAGCACCTCCGCAAACCTTCACCTAGCGAAGCATCCCCGCAAATATTATCTTATTGAAGCATCTCAATAAGCCTTTGCTTAGCGAAGCATCGCCAAAAGTCTTCGCTTAGTGAAGCATCACCTAAAGTCTTTGTTAAGTGAAGACTCACCTAGAAGCCTACCTTTGTAAAGATACGTCAATATCTATCAAACCAAACATTCACTAATACGGTGGCCCACGTGAAGGACACTCTGCGACAATTTACTTTCTACTTAAGTTTCACAATTAAGGTCATGAAGCCTAGTTCACAGGGTTTGTGTATCCAAAGCCGATCTTGGCTAGGTCACAAAGCATTGGTCTGCTGCTCTTTTATTAACAGAGATGTTGCTCATGATCTTACCTATGATCACGAGGATGGCAAACCTTCACGAACTTGATCACTCTCCCGGGATATAACCTCCAGAGCATGTTCGTGCTCATTTCTGCCACTAGTCTCATGTGTCTTCAGACATGAGACTCCTTAACATCGTCACTCCAATGTTGACCACCTTTGTTCATGAACCTCCTTCATAGATGGAGCATGCCTCGTGTAGATATGACCATAGCATCGTCAACACCTTGCCTCTCACGACCAACCTCCTCCACGGACCATCTTGTTCGTGATCATGTTAGTGCTCACGAGCACTCCACCCATCATGAACTCGAAGCCGAGCCACTCATCTAAACGTACCTTATCGTGAAGCATTAGACTCTCGATGTCGTTACCCACAACGTCGAACTAACCTATCCAAAACTTCCATCAAGTTGCCAAGCTAAAGTTCCTAATACGAAGACTTGGTCCGAGGCCAATCATGCTCTAGAGTTTCACTCTTGCAAACACTTAGCGAGGTGTCTTTCAGTGTTATACACGAGCCTCCCACGTGCAGTACATAGCAAGACACTCTCATGCAAACACTTCACGAACCTCCAATCACTCCTAAGGCAACTGATGATTATCTCCTTTAGATTGTCGAGTAAAATGCACATTGAGAAAGAAGTGTTCCCGAAAGAGATAAAACTTTCATAAACATGCACGGATATACGTATTGAGCAAGTTATCTCGATAAGAAAGTTTTAAGTGTCCCTCGTATACATACACGAAGGAAAAAGCACCATCCAAAGGCAACCAATCATAAACGGACACGTAGCAGACCACCAAGTGTCAGAGGCCGTGTTAGACGTCATTCCAGTGACTGACGTAACGTGCATTTAATGCACCGTCACATTGAAAAAATAACCGAGGCTAAGGTAAAACCGCTATGGTTACCACCTACTCAGGTACAAAATTCAAATTCAAACCAAGACAAAGGCTGAAGCTCCAAATAAACGAACATGGCGCCAAAGATTAGCCGAGAACCGCGTCCCCACATCGCCTACTCTGACGAGAAGAGGTTGGAAAGTTGGACCCATGTTGGGAAGGACCATACATAGTAGATGCAGAGGTCGCTCCACGAGCCTACAGGTTTGTCGACCACAATGGAAATCGCGTACACAACATGTGGAACGTGATGCGCCTATGCAGGCATTATCCTTGAACGGGCTCGCCACAGGCAAGAG
This sequence comes from Phyllobates terribilis, assembly GCF_046119375.1. Lineage (NCBI taxonomy): Eukaryota > Metazoa > Chordata > Amphibia > Anura > Dendrobatidae > Phyllobates > Phyllobates terribilis. Next base: position 23,087 of record NW_027368688.1, on the reverse strand, counting down.
CCAAGGACCCACGACACCTGGACCACAAATAAATCGGTTTAGCCACTAAGCAAACCGTTGGAGTTAGTATGGCTACAAATAGCTCGGCCAGGGTCTGCCCCGTAAGCACCAAAATCGCCTGTTTGTCCATCCGCTGGGCGGACAAACATGCAATGCTAGGGGCTTCACCGTAAGGGCATATACAAAACGCCTTGCCGTCCATCCGCTGGGAGAACACACATGCAATGCCAGGGCCTTCCCCATAAGCGCATATACACAATGTCTTGTCGTCCATTCGTTGTACGAGCACACATGCACGGCCAGGGGCTTTCACATAAGCGCATACAAAGCCGGCTTAACATCACATGGAGGCCGCAGGAGTGGAAGCATTCCCTTCACAAACATCACAAAGTCAAAGTCGACAAAAACTAGAGGTACAAACAAGATAGCCGAGAACCGAGTAGCCACATCGTCTAGCCGATTCCACGCGAAAATAGCCGTCTACGATAGTCGACAGTATTTGAGGGGCTACCTAGGGGATTCAGGTATATCTATGGCTGACTCAGGTGTACCTGTGATCTATTTCGACTAAACAATGGCTTATCAACACCCAGTGTGGGCCTCCCAAGTCTAGGCAAACCATTACCAAGCAAGCTTCCCAATGGCTCAAAGGGTTGGATGTTGGTCCCGACCCAACCACAATAGGTCTCCACAAGTCGAATTACCCGAGTAGGCCACAAACCCCTTTGAGCCAATGTGTAGACGAGGCCAAGGTGCTTGGAGGCCCTAGGAAAGCCCAAAAATGATTAATGTGTGGTTAAACAACCTCATCGAGAGAGACTTTAATGTATGGTCAAACAACCTCATAAAGAGGGGCTTTAATGAGTGGTCAAACAACCTCATCAAGAGATGCTTTAATGTGCGGTCAAACATCGTCATAAAGAAGGATCCATGTATTTACAAGCTATATATAGCGCACATGGGGTTCTCTCTCTGGGAGCTTGAAGGTGAGAGAAAAGTCCGATCAGTAAACCAACGATGCTCCTGATATTAAATAGGTTCTCCCCCTTCTCGGGTAGGATCCAGGTACTCGGCTATGATCTCTATGCACGAGATCTAGCCGCTTTTATTTCGGTCGCCTCGTCCATTCAAATCCTTTTAAACCCTCACGGATAAACACTGACTTAAGCATCAGAGAGTCAAATACGGGTTTCAACCTCCCCGGGTTTGGCTTTGCAGGTTCAGAGGCAAGACCCACCGTTCTATCTGGAGATCCATTATACACAATACTGGAGGAGTCCAAAATCTAGAGATCTACCCGTTTAGACCGCCTTAGCATAGCAGACAGAGGTACTTCATACCCGATCACTCTAAGGTATTAACAAACATAGTTGAAACCAAGTCTAATAAAAGAACATTAAAGAAACTCGGAAATAAGGAAAATAAGAAAATCTCCGGGATCTTGGTCTACGATTGGCGGTCGCCGATAATAAAATTAGGGAATTCTTAGTAACCTGATCAGCAGTTGCCGGAATGATATAGCGGTCGCTTATAGATCAGTCTTTGACTTCTTTATCTTTTTTCAGTGAATCTTCAACTTCATATCAATTTTGACTCTTTGTCTCTTTCATACTAAAGTCTTCAATTTCTTCGTAATGTGATGTAGATGACCATAAAGTGATACATGCCAAATACAGTTACAACTCATAATCATACTAAATACATGCTAAAATTATGCCTAAATACCTGTAGTAGACGTGTATATCAGAACATTGTGCCAGGACATGGCGGAAAAATCTTTTAAGTCTTTCAATCGAAGGAACGCAATCTAAAATGGCTTTCTAGATAAAATTCTTAATTTTACTCGGGGGTTTGATTTCCAGATGTTAGTCAAATGAGTGGTCTGTTGGCAACTCTTGATTTTATCTATTATTATATAAAATCACTCATAGAAATTGTAAAGTTTTCATCTTCTAAATTTTAGACCAATAACTTCATCTATAATTGATTTTATCTAAAGTCATAAATTCATCTAATAATGGCCCAAATCTTTAGACCAATTTCTGACCTTATAGAGTAATTTCATCTAATTTCCAGAGAAAATAGAAATCAAAATCTACTCCAAAATCTGATTATGGTCCAAAGTTTATATCCTAGAATCTACTCCACACTTTCAAAGATATGCACTAAAAATCTCCAAAGAAAAACAGTGATAAAAACCTTAAAATATGTCAACAGAGCTCAAGAAAATCCACCAAAGAGATAATAGATCAAGAAACTCAAAATGAGAGGAAAAATAAAAGTGATCTATTACTTATACATTCGGATGAAATCATACCCGATAACCTCATGTCTTATGTCTCCAGCTCCAAATGTGAATTAAACCATCCTAAGAGACTCAAATTCATTTCATTACAATTCTTGCTTAAACTCCCTTTTGGGTTTTCACCTAATACTCTCATTTCATTTTATCTCACCACAACTCACATCTCCCAAAATCTTTTTATTGATAGGCCTCTTTTTTTGCTTTTTTTCTTTTTTTTACTTGCACTTAAAATAACCCTTGTCCTTAATGATAGAAAATCATACAAATATGAAGAATAAAAGGAAATCAGAAAGATGTTGCTACTGGTAAGGTGGTAGTGATGGATAGTCTAGGTACTGAGACCTTGCAATAGCGTCCCAGTTCTGCATCTACTGTATCAATGTATCCATCTTCTCATCGTGTTGGGTCCACCTTGTTGTCTGCTCAACCGTGAATGTGTCTATCGTATCCTATAAAGTGGTTTGGAAAGTTGTATAATCTGTGAAGAGTTGGTCGAAATTTTGAACATTCTAGTACGCATGTCGAGCGTAGTCAATCTATATAGGCTTAGTATCCGACTTATCAACAATAGTGGACGCCCTTGTGCCAGAAAGTCCAGGCAGATCGTACTCTTCATACATCTCAGCAAAATATGACAGCCGCTAGGATCTAGAAAGCTCAAAACTGTGCATACCGCAAGAGCCAAAGACTTAGATGTGCACATCACGAGAACGAGTTTACTCAGTCCTCAACATCGTGAAATCTTCATGTGATAGAGTCGAACTTGAACTTCGTGGTAAGAGGAAACTCATCACGAATGCTCGGACACTCTAAAACGAGGTGGTTACCAATTAAGGTGATTGATAGGCACGTCTATGACGCATTTATGGTGCAAAGATTAGACGATATTTTTGTACTATATGAGCTATATTAGTGCACATTTGCATACATTGATGATTCAACATGATATGTGAAATATCAAATTATTTAGAGTGAATAGAAGACTTCTGAGGCTTTGAAGAGTATAAGTGAAGATCAAGACTAAAGGCAAAGATGAAGAGTGAAGACTGGGTGAAGGATGCGAGTTGTAAAACACTATACTGGGTTCAAATGGATATTTCTCTTAGATACGATGTCCAAATTAAGTGATTTTAAGTTGTAGTGTTATATATTGAAGTCTGGTTTCTACCCTCAAAAGTTGAGCGTAATGAGAGTTCGGAGTTAAAAATTATGCTGAAATGTGCTTGGCGGCGGCTGCCGGTAATCTTAGGCACCTGCTGATTCTGGTTGTTAATTGGGCTGAGAATACATTCCACTGCGTGGCCGAGAATGTCCACATACATTATCTTAGTTTTCATTAGTTAAATTATTTATTATTCTAGATTAATATTATTATTATTAGAGATTAGATTCTAGGGTTAGTATTTATAGAGAAACTCTATTATTTTAGGGTTAACTTCTTCTAAGCTTTCTCTTGGCTGCCTCCTTCTCCTTTTGGGGAGATTTTTTTCCCTAATCTTCATTGTTGTGAAGATGATTATGAGCTAAGCTTTCAAGCTAAGTCAGATTATGAAGTTTCTGTTTGATTAAGTTGTGACATTTTCTATCCCTTTATCTATTGCTTTATTTGGTGTTATTAGTTCTTTTGCGCTTGAATGTTCATCGATTTATTAGTTGAATTCTAGATTGATCACCTAGGATTGGATTAGTATCTCATAAGGCTAGGTTAGTGATAACGTGTGTTTGCCCAATCATTTGGATAGGCAGACAAACAGGACTATGCAAATTACAGGGTTCTATAAACTCTAATAACCGACTATCCACAACAATCTTAAAGGGTAGTTTAATGTAAGCACGAATCGAATCCACAAGGAGGCACAAATCTTATGATCAAATCTAAATTAACCTAAAGAACCAAACTGAGAGGGTTTTATGATTGCTATTTCTTAAATAACTAATAAATGTAATTCACACAATGACAATATTTAATTGATGGAGAAAAACACTTAGCTAGACACTATGCATTCATAGTTGACAAGTTGATCATAGAAACTCAATTCACCCTTAAACATCCAATGTGTTCCTACTTATGTCCCAATGTATATAAGACCTCAAACCGAGCATAGTAGTTATTTCCTCATGATTAACCACATCGAATGCTAATGATTCAAATAATAGGAAGTAATAAGCAAGTAGCACCAAGATATGGGCATAAGCGACTAGCACTATATATCTATTCTCTACACACTAAATTAGCATAAACAACACCAACATAGTGTTATTGCTTTGAAGGAATAGACTATAATGAAGGATACAATCTATCCTAGAAAAGTAATTCTAAACCCTAATTGGCCAAACTAGAACAATTGCAATCAAACCCTAATCATTCAATTCAAGAGGAGAGATAACACGAGAACATGATAAATGGAAGAAAGAAACTCACAACTAGTTCATGGCAAATTTCCTTAAAAACACCACTATGTGAACTAGGTCTAAATGAAAGCGTAGATATGCACAGGATAAAAAGTGGGAGAGGTGAGATCCTTTTTATACTCCTCCCATATCTCACCTAACATCCACAAAAATCTACTAAATAAAATATAAAACAACAAAATCAATTTTCGGCCCGTTTGCAAAGGGATTATCGGTTGGACTAACAACCAAAATCGGTGACCGCCTAAAGTTTACCGGCGAGCGTCGCCGAGGCTATTTTAGCATCTGTGGCATTGTAGTAAAAACACAATAACGTTTGATTCCTAACTCCTAATATGCTCATATTTTGAGGGTAGAAACTAGACTTCCAAATCTAAATTCTCGGCTTGGAATCACTTCATTTGGACATCTTGTCTGAGAGAAATAGCCAGTTGAACCCATTATAGTGTTCTACAACTGTCATCATTGACTCGGTCTTCTACTCTACGACTTCGGCTTTGGCTTCGATCTTGATCTTTACTTGAACTATTCAAAGCCTTCAAGTTCTTATAAAACCTTTTTAATCACTTGATATTTAACATTTCATGTAGAATCACCAATGTATATGAATATGCACTAATGTAGCTCATAACCGCACTACAAGTATGCTAAAACTATTTCCTTATACCGGTCGTAGACATGTACATCAAACATCCCCACAATTGAACTTCTATTCATCCCAAGTGGGAATAAGAATACCACATTCATCTCTCAATACAAACCATGTAGAAACCTCAAGTATAAAAACGCTCACATAGAAATAACATTTGTTAAGCTCATTCCCCTATCCAACCCAGCCTATACAATGTTATCTAACTCTCAACATAAAATGCTCTCAACATCACAAAATTAGTCACTCATAAAATTCGATTGTGCCGCTCAAGTAAACATAGTCGATATTAGGGCTGTGACTTTGTACCCGAGTAACCGAAGAACCGAACCGAACTATGCATTTCGGTTCGGTTCGGTGCGGGTACTGATAATTTATACGTTAAAAAACTACACTTCGGTTCCTGTAATAAATTTTGGGTTCGTGTACGGGTTTGTATAAAAATAACAGTGAAAAACCGAGGAACCAATTATTAATAACAATTACTTAGTATTTTTATTTATTAATTAAATCAAAGATAGATACACCTCCATAGTTTCTCGCCTTAATCCTTCACATTTGTGTGCGTTATCGTTTCTTGCCTTCCACGACACAACTTAGCCTTCAGTTCTCCTTCCAAAGCGCTACTTCCACACAAAAAACGTCACCCTTCCCTATCATTTCTCACCTTCCTCAACTCCAATAATCACTGCCACAACACAAAGATTGTGTTTGTCGTGTCTAAACCAGTTTCATTGTCATATTTGATATTGTATTTGTCATGTCTGCTAATTAATTATATTAGTTTATATTATGTCGCTCTCATACAATTTTTTACCAAACAATATATTTATTTAGTTATTCAAAACTTGTTGGTTAGCTTTATTATATGATGGACCATATACTGAATCTTCTTAGTATAAATTATATACAATAATTAGTAACCGAGGAACGGAATAACCAACTTATGGAACCGAAGTGTCACATATATGTAAAATTTACAGAACCGAGGAACCGAGTTTAGAACCCAAATAAAGTTCGGGTTTGGGTAATAACGGTTCCATACTAAAATTTTCAGGAACCGAACCCGAATAAAATAATTTTTTTATATTGCGGGTAGGCCAAAAAATTACAAAGAACCGAAGTATCCCAGCCCTAATCGATATGAACAAAGAACATCCTAAATCTCCTCGAAAATAAAGGTCAAAACAAAAATAAAAATCCTAACTCCCACGTATCATCTCCTCTCCGAACTCCATGTAATGACCTACTCTACTAGATAATGCACATGAACAAACGCAACTCAACCACCAATTCCTAAAGAAGAAATCCGCATAGCACAACCACAATAATATGCATTAAACACCAGGAAAAGAAATCTAATCCTAACATCTACATCATACCATCATCAAAAGTGCTCCACAAATCTCCATAAGAAAAATAATGTTTGAAAATACCTCTATAAAAATGACAAGCAAGCTCAAGAAACTCCATCAAAGAGATCTAATCATGTAAGCTCAAATGAGAAGTGAAAAATAAAAGTAGAAATTAATCTACGCCTTATCGCTCCTTGTGAAAACCTACCCAAAAACGCTCCTATATTCCGTACACTTATGTATTCATGCCAGGTAAGAGTCGAACATCATAAGACACTCAATTCTTTTCACTCCAATTCTTGCTTAGGCGCCCTTTCGGATTTTCACCTAACACACTCATAAAATGTGCTCACCATCCTCACCATCACTATGAATCTTGTCTTTGCCAGTCCTATTACCTGCCAGATTACCTGCTTATTACCTGAACCGTCCTTTCGGGTTTTCAACTCATCCCATGAATCAATTTTTGCCTTTTTTAATCTTTATGATCTTTTAATTTTTTCAATATGATAGATTGGGTACCCATTTCCTTCCCCACACTTAAAATATACATTTTCTAAATTTATTGACATCATTTATAAGGGAAATAAAAAAGATGCCAATGGAGAATGGTAGAACTCTCGTGAAAAGGAGCTCAGGAATGCTCCACGTCATCTTGGATACTTTATGGTGGAAATGGATGTGAAAGTGGACATGTTCTCGCAAAGGATTGTCAGAAAAGAAATAGATCCAAACCGATGTAATGTAGGCAAGCACAAGGTTGACAATGGTGGAAAACAGATCACTGGACGAGTTGTGAATTGATGAACGATAATTTTCGAGTTGTGTTGGACAACAAATATAACTCTCCGGCCTTCAAGATGGCTTTTGGTGGTGAAGATCTCACAATCACTAAATTCTCACATCTCTACACTCTATTTTTAACTTCGAGTGGGCTCCCTTTCAATTTTCTCTCTAGCATCTCTTTATTTTATGCTATCACTCCCTTCATTCTTTTAACTCACATATCACTCTTGTGTTATCTATTTTCTTAACACTCATTTCTTTACTCTCGAATTCTTGTAAAAATGCTTTATTATTTTCCTCACGAAACCTTACATTGTCACTCGGTTTTCAAAAAGAAGTTAAAGAGATTAGGAGTTATACCTTTGGGGTGTATGGGGATCAGATGGCACCGAGCAAACCTACAATTCTTAAAATAAGTGGGGTTATCAGTAATGGGCACGGGACCCTAGCGGTGGTCTGTTGCCGAGAGTAAGCCTGTGAAGGGATGTAAAACAAACAGCCACTGGCGGGCATCGGATGCCAAGCGGATGGCATCATCAAGGGTGCAATTTTAGCATTCCTTTTCATTCTTAGTTGAAAACTCAGTCGAGAAAAGAATTGTCACAAAGCTAATGTAATTAACTACCAAAAATGGGGAAAACAAAACGTACCTATGTTGGTTTGCCTGCCAAGAGGCGCCTTGTTTAACGTCATGGTTTGACGTCGTTCAAGCTCAAATTGGCACATTTGGGATCTCCAAGTCAACTTCTTCAACACCTTCTTTGGAGAACCCATCATAATACCTCTTCACTCGCTGCCCGTTTACCTTGAAAATGTTATGGGTCACCTCATCATATAGATCAATAGCACCATGAGGATAGACCTTGGCAACAATGTATGGTCTTGTCCATCAGGACCTCAACTTCATTGGGAACAACTTGAGTCGAGAGGATAATAATATGACCTTGTCCCCTGCTTTGAAACTCTTCCTCAAGATGTTCCTATGATGCCCTGCTTTAGTTTTCTCTTTATAGTGCAAGGCATTATCATAGGCCTCACGCCTAGCCTCCTCCAATTCAATCAATTGGAGCTTCCTATACTCCCCAGGCTCCCTCTAAATTCATATTACATTTTCAAACAACCCAATAAGCTCTATGCTCAAGCTATACTGAGAGATGACAAGCCTTGCCAAACACTAGTTGATATGGTGATATATTGATGGGCGTTTTTAAAAGTTGTCCTACATGCCCAAAGAGCATCATCTAATCGTAGGCTCCAATATTTCCTGCTGGGAGATACATTGTTCTCTATAATGACTTTAATATATCTATTAGACACTTCTTCCATGCCATTCGTCTACGGTGATAAGTTGTAGAGATACGCTGCATAATGTTATATTTTGTTAAAAGTGCAACTATCATCTTGTTATAAAAATGCGTCCCCCTATCACTTACAATCGCCTTTGGGATCCCAAATATGGAAAATATGCAGAACTTCAAGAAATCTTCCACTACTTTGGCATTATCAGTACGAGTGACCTTCACTTCGACCCTCTTGGAAATATAATCTACCGCGAGCAAACATATATGTTACCTCTAGAGTTTGGGAAAGGACCCATAAAATCAATGCCCCAAACATCAATGATCTAACAAAATATGATTAGTGCTTGTTTCATCTCATGTCGATTGTTCATGCTCCCAACTCTTTGGCACTTGTCACATGACTTGCAAAAATCGTCTGCATCACTAAAGAGAGCTGCCACCAAAGCGCCGCTCTGATCACTTTCCTTGCCGAGCATTTTTGTCCAAGAGACCTCCACATGCACTGTCATGGAAAACTCTGAGGATAGACGATACTTCATTTTCACCAACTCACCGGAGGATTACTTGGTCAACTCCAAGTTTCTAGAAATATGGATCATCCCACACAAAATATTGTGCCTGATTGCATAACCTTTCTTTCGCATCCCTATTGTAAGTGTGTGGAAACTCCCCATCGTGAGGTAATTCATTAAATCAGCATACCATGGATCGAAATGCTAGAGGCGCAAAAGATACTCATCAGTGAATGTAGTATGGATTTGCGTCTGCGGGGCATTTTCCTCATGGTAAGTCTACTAAGGTGGTCAACTACAAGATTGTCAACACCTTTCTTGTCCTTAATCTCAACATCAAACTCATGCAAGAGGAGAATCCACGTAATCAATCTAGGCTTGGCGTCCTTCTTTGCCATCAAGTAACGGAATGCATGGTCAGTGTAGATAATTACCTTGGTACCTAAAAGGTATTGTCAGAACTTTTTGAGTGCAAAGACCACAACTAGGAACTCCTTGTCTGACATGGTGTAATTTTTTTGGACGACATTCAACATAGTAGAAGCATACTGAACACCATGAGAGGCGCATGCCTCCTTCTGGCCCAGGACCACCCCCACCGCATATTCACTAGAATTGCACATAAGCTCAATTTGTTTGGTCCAATCAGGAGCTTGGATAATAGGTTCACTTGTAAGGCGCTCCTTCAAATCATCATAAGTAGCCTTACAAGCATCGTTAAAATCAAATCCAATGTCCTTGTTCAATAACTTGCATAAGGTTGAGGAGATTTTGAAAACTCTTTAATAAATTTACGGTAGAACCCTGATGGCCTAAAAAGGAGCGCACTTCTCTCACATTAGTAGGATAGGGTCACATCGACCTTTGCCTTATTGATCTCAATACCCTTAGCTGAAACTATATGTCCTAATACAATACCTTGATCAACCATGAAATGACATTTTTTGAATTCAAGCAAAGGTTTGTTTCCATGCACCTAGCAAGAACTAAAGATAGGTGATCAATGAATGAGTCAAAATAATCTCCATGTACGATGAAATCATCCGTAAACACTTCTATAAAGTTTTTAATATATTCCGAGAAGATGCTCACCATACAACGCTAAAAAGTTTCTGGGGCATTGCAAAGTCTAAACGGAATACGGCGATAGGAAAAAGGGCCAAATGGACATGTGAATGTTGTCTTGGCTTGATCCTCGGGAGTAATGGTTATTTCAAAATAGCCAGAATCAAGCTTATTAAACTCGAGAGTCTACTGTCGACTTGGAGGGGGGTCCCGTGACTCGAGTCGATAACTCGTAAGAGTATATTAAAATAGTAAATCAATATATAAATAAACCAATATACAAATAAATACATAGAGATTAAGATAAAACAATATATATAAAAAATAATATAAACAATTTTTTTATCGTCTTCTACCCTTGACTCTTCTTTCTTGTGCAAATCAAATGGGTAAACTGCAATCCACTACCACATTGCTAATCAAGCTCCACCTCTGATTCTTCTGGTTAATCTTGCTCCGACCTAATCCCTTCAACCTTTCTCCCACCTAATCTTCTTGCCCGACCCCTTCAATTTTCCTCTAATCCTCATGCTTATTCATCTCTCTGCCTAATCTCTTAGATCCTCTTGCCTTATCCCATACCATCTCCAATTCCAAGCCACCGACCGCCACTCCTGCCGGAAGCGCACTACCTCCGCCAATATTGCTCCTGCACTGTCTTCGGGTGTAAAAAGTACATGTAGGTCTAAAACTCATCATACCACATCAAGGAGAATGATAGGCTTTGGTGTTTGAAAGTTCGTGTTTATTAAGCCACTATTGTTCAAACTCTTCTAAGGTTCATTAAGTCTTATATGCGCTTCTCAAGTATCAATACATGGAGATGCGCTTGACCAGTGTAAGACCACTACTACAAAAAGAGTCAAAATATCCCGGGCGTTTGACCACATATACCCCTTGATCGGCTTCGGTGTATAGCTCATAGAGATATATAGTCATATGCTATATACCTCGGTTAATTACAAATCTACGCCCGGGGTATTTTCTCTATCCTTTCCATTGCACATTAGAGCCAAAAAAGGTGTCCGAGATATATTCATTGTATATACCTCGGATATACAACTAAACCGGTGTTTTTTCTTTCATTTATCCGGGGTATTTGCTTGAAATATACACCGGTGAATTGGATGTCCGCGGTATATGTGTTAAAGCTAAATACACCTTTGCCATATAATCCGAGGTATATGGAATATACACCGTAGTATATTCTTGCCATTTTATCCGAGGTAAACCTAAATATTCCGGGGTATATTCTTGTCATATAATCCGAGGTATATTCTTTATACCCCATGAGTTTTGTTTTATGGGAATGATATACACCGTAGTTGCAAATCTGTTACACCTTTTACTTGATAGTGTGTTTTCTTTTTTTTGGTCGCAGAATATACATCACAATGATGTACTTAAGTCAAAAAATCAAAATACAATATTTAGATTTCATTAGACTATAACACTTGTTTGAAACAAAAATGAGTACAATCCATTATTAAAGAAAAAGAAAACTAAATAGTATTGGTCACTACTTAACTAAACAAGCAATTTTAAATAAGCAAAAACAGCATGCTAATAGTCTTAGAATTTGTAAAAGAAGAAAAAAAACTAGTCCATGTGATCGATTGCTTTTGTTCTTGTCATTTTTCCAAGATGCATATCAAATTACCTGCAAAAGAGTAGTAATATCATATAATTACAAGTATTCGATCACAAAAAGCATAAGTGTTGGTTTCTTCTTAACTTAAATGACCTAACCAGCCCCTGGAAATCTATTGCCCTCTATGACAGACATCCACATTTCAAAAGAAGGAAAGGAACATGCAAATATATGAAATGGAATAAGAAATACATACTTGCATATAAAATGTACTATCATTGCAAAACCCATGAAGAAGTATGCTAACTTAGTCATGAAAATGAATGAGAGATGGGGAAAGAAGAAGAAGTTTACTTGCTGTCTGATGCTTATTTTCTGGGAACCAGCTTTTTTGGTCAAATTGCTTACGAATGACAGTGGGAAGACAAGAGCTGCTCGCCCAACCATCACTAGAAACAACAATATTGAACTCACATCAATCAATGTTCCAGGACTGCCAAAATTCAAACAAGATTGGTTGAGTAAGATTGAGTCCAAAACGGAAAAAACTGAATGTCACACTTACCTATCATGAACAAATCTCCACTTGTCCATATCCAATGCATCCATACCCACATACAGAAAGATGAATGTTTCCGCAACAAATGACAGCGTAGCAAATGCATGCCTGCATTCATTAGTATAATTAGTCATGTAGAAAATACAAAAAAGACTAATGAGCGCCCAAACATATTATATATAATAGAAATTCCTACTTTGTAGTGATTCTTGAACTCTCTGTGACATTATGCCATGTGTAGTGGGACATCACAATTCCACAGAAGAACACTGTAAGGATGCCACTTAAATAGAACAACTGCAAGCAAAAAACTATAATGAAACCCCGAAAGATTACTAACGCTGCAATTTCAAAATATCAGTTTTCAACTTTCAAGGCATCATTTTGAGCTGTCATTTCATTGCTGCATAAGATTTCATGATCATCAAACCATAAACATTTAACATAGTGCAACTTTGCACTAGGAAAAAAATGGTACAAAATGGGATCTTATAGGATCTTACTTCCGCATGCATGTAATAAAAGTAGCCATGAGAATCACAAGAGCAACTTCCCGGTCAGTTGAATGCTGCGGTATAAAATAAAACGTTTTAAACAAGTGAATAATGGAGTTGATAAAGAATTCATCAATAGATAACTCATAGCTAAACACGGTCATAGCACTCTCATAATTCAGAGAAGTAAGAAAAATAGTACATTAACATGTGGAAATGGAATATCTAACATACCTACCAATGTACAGTTTTCTGATGATATATGCACTAAGTAGTCTAGTCTGCAGAGATAGAATATGATCAGTTGTGAGGAGAAGAATCAACTATAGTTTTCGGATTGTACAATTAAATTAGTATATAGGATATTGGATCACTAACCATTACACCGAGAGACGTACTTGCAAAAAATAATTCTAAGAAGTTTCCAATAAACTTCATGGTTATCTTGGCACTGATATTTGAGAGATCAAAATTCTGAATCGCATTAAACAGCACAACTGAAGTGGCATCGTTTACAACACCTTCCCCAAACACCAGACTGTGTCTCATCCTGATTAAGGACCTGTTCTCCAACAAATTGAGCTGTTAATTATATTCTCAATATAGCAAAAAACTAAGTTTTCATAATTTTATGACTTCAAATGTTTACCAACCTGCAATGTGCATACAGAGTCGGTTGCAGCAAATATTGCACCAATGGCTGTAGAATTTAGACATGTGTATGATTGCCTGCATGACGTCGATAGCTGAACTGATAGCAGACTTTAAAGAAGCATTATCTGCCTGTATACAAGAAGTAAATTCCTTGAATGAGTACAACCAATAAATCTAATATTTGAGTTAAATAGAATGCATACCCTTGCACCACAGTGATTGGAAGGCGGATTGTGGCTTGACTCTAGATCATTGATCGCTCCTGCTAGTGACGTAGAATGATCTCTCTCTAGTAAATCCCAATCTTCAAGGTAGGCCAACTGAACAATATTAATCAACAATGGATTCATCAGTTGCTATACGCAATAGCAAACATAAAAAATTCACCAACAAGCTTGTACTAACAAATATTGAACAGTAAAGAACATACTTGCTCATTCAACACCACATTGTACGCCTCAACAAGGGCTTTTAGAGGCGGGCTGGCCTATTGTACGCCTCTAAAAGCACGATTGAAACACTTTCCTGAATCCAGAAATAGTATTTCTCAAATCAATTCAACATGATAACAAGCTATCTCAATGGTAAATGAACTGTTTGTGAAAGTTGAAATGCATCACCATGAGTTTCGATCTACAATTTAGTAATACCATACTGATATATTAACTATTAACTCTTATTATTATTAATACAAATTTATCCGCTTCAATATAAGCAGAAAAAGACTATAAACAGAGCCGAATTAGATACTAACCTTGGTATTTGCTTTAGCAGACAGCAATCTGAGCCTTGTGCTAGATTTTTTGACAGGATATACTTCATTTAAACGCATCTCTACGTATCTTGTATTCTTGGGAGGATCAATTCTGCTTGACACACAGCCCACCAGAATTGAGTTTTGAAATATTGTAAGAAGAAACCTAAATCATAATCTTTGATTGAACTTGAAATCAAAATTTGTGTACAAAATCATCAAGCAGTGAAAACTTAAAGTAAATTCTGCTTAAATGCAGTCCGACTATACTTACTGCAGCAGTATTGATGATTCGGCTATAATTCCGTAGCAGTCCTTTTCAATTGTTCACCCTGTCATAAGAAATATAAAAATTACAGATAGGGATACTGTTGAGTGAGTAGAGTCTAAGGAGACAAGTAATGGAAATATAAAAATCATGCACTACATTCATGAGAGATAATAATACATTGTAGAAAATAATTACAGCAAACTCAACAGCACCACTAACTTAAAACAGATATTAAAATCAATTTTCACATTCTTATAAAGATTTTATCCTTAAATAGTACCAAAACATGCTAAATTACCGTGCAATATCTGTTACATCTATTCTTATTTCAAAGGGAAAAAATGATCAGGTAACTGACTACTCAAATGAGTTTCAAGCATTAAATTCATGTTAAAGCTGATTTCCTTCACTTATATTCTCATGATAGAAGTGAGAATGATTATAAATCTAAAAGCCCATATTTCATTTCAATTTCCTATGAGAACAGATTGGAAGATTAGCAAGAGTACTAAAAAGGTTAAATACAAAACATTCTAGTCACAGCCATAAAGAGCATTCCCACACAAAAACACCAACATGACATACCTATCAAGTACCTATGATAAACTTCAATGCATTTGCTACTAAATTCCAGATTCGGTAGATTTATCTTTGGCATTCTTCATACTTACTCAAATGCTATTACGAACACAATATCAAAACAAAGGAACTTATAGGTCATCAGAATCTAACATCAAGAACTAACCCACATCCCAATAACTCAGCATATAGACTTCTTTGCTCAATCCAGAAATGTCTAATCATAATCATTCGTTATCAGATGCAGGCCACTTTAAAGTGGTAAAATTTCGCCAGACTTACTCTTAAATTACACAAACTACTTGTCAGGAGTAGAACGATAACATCTGACTTAGGCTTAAAAGACAATCGAGTTAAAAGAGACCTACTCTTAATTCGGAGGGCGTTTTCCTTTTGAGCTTCATAGCAACCCCTCCGCATAGAAGAGCTGATTCCGAAGCCAGAGAGCCCGGTTTTCGCAACTTTGGCCATATGACACAATTTCGAACTGACGCTGTACAGTGCAAAGAAACCTAATTCCGGAAAGAATAGCAATTCAGAGATAAAGAAAAGGAAATCCGATCACTAGAACATACTGTAGGCGGCGCAGTGCTTCAATGAAATTGAAGAGAAAAAGGAAACATCATTTCAAATGTGTACCTGGTTAAATAGTTAGACATCAATCTTCTACACTTGAGAGATGGTAAGCACGAAAGGGTGTAGAAATCGATTTGCCCTAAATGAGGAATTTAGGGCAAAGCCGAAATAAAACTAGTGCACTTTCTTGGGCGCCTGTATTGTGCGTGAGATTGAGAAAATGGGAGAAATGGATCAACAGCAGGAGCAGAGATGGTGAAGCGGGAGCGTAGAAATTTGGGGGAAAGTGAGGGTTATTTCAATTTGGGGTTTGAAGTAACCATTTTCGTTTCCCTCCTCTGTAGGCCTTAAAAGAGACGGGCTAAAGTGAAGGTTATTTCAATTTGGTGTATTTGATTTTCTATATATGGTGTATTTGATTTTCTATATATGAGGTATTAAATTGGTTGTAAAAAAAGTCTAGCTTTATATGTCGTGTAATACTAGCCCGTGATATTTGATTACCTATATGTCTCGGACTATTTCCACGTATGGTGTATATGATATGTGGTTAATTATTTTCAGCTTTATATCTTCTGTAAAACAAGCCCGAGATATTTGCTATGGGGTATTTGACTCTTTTTGTAGTAGTGGACACTTAGTAATTGATTTATTAAAGTCCTTGAACGCAGAAAAGGTCAGACAACAATAAGAGCGCGCTTTAAGTGTTTAAAGCGCACCAGATTTGCACACAAAGAGTTTTCCAAACGGTGAGAACCCTAAGTCACTAATTGACTCGGGATAAAACTCACAACTACAATGTATTGATTAGAAGAAGGTTACAATCTCTCGCTTCAACTCTTTGAAGCTCACTCGTAAACTCTCTCTTTACAATACTTGAGTTCAGCTCTCTAGAACAATGGTACTTCACCTCTCTTGATTACAACTGAGTAAATACTTAAGCTCTCCTAGCTTCTCTCTGAATTCCTCACTTTGTAATACCTAGAGTGGATGCAACAGTCCACTATTTATACACAAACCTTAAGCTACAATTCTAACTTAATTTCGTGTAACAAACAAAGACTAAGCATATTGCCACCTCATCAATCTGTGCGCCTTGATCAATTTTCCAGAAGTAATCAACCGCTTAGATTAAATTGGTTTTGTTCTTCCACTTGTTGATACACGCCACCTCAACAATCCGTGTGCCTGCGCTAACTAACTATCCTCCATGCTGGTGATCCCTGGATATGCGTCTCAAAGTCTTCAAGTTCTTCTCACACCTCTTGTGTACTCAACTTGAATTCTCCCGTTCACCAGCCTTCCCTTGCATTTTGGTAATTCTCTTTTGCGACAGCGTACACCTTGTGCTATGGTGGAACCTCGTGATCAACACTTCTTTCGCTTCATTCAAGCGCATCTTCTATTACTTATAAGCTCGCCTATACTCACTTATGGACTTGCATGGGATTATTAAACACCGCTTGCGAAACTTGCTTTCTCCGCTTGGTGTTAAGCGCGACTGAGATTAGTCGAAGCGCATCTCTAAGTGACTTAAGCGCATCCCAGCAGATATTGCAATAACCTGGAAAGCTTAAAAACACTAAGAGATTAAACATATTAGTTTGTTATCATCAAAACAAAGAGAAATAGATTAAGCTTTAATAAGACTATTAAAGCTCAACTAACAATTTTCCCCTTTTTGATGATGACAAACTGTGAACAGATAAGCTCATGAATACTTCAATAATGATTAAAATGGAGACAATAAACAACAAGTTAATCAAGTATTCAGATTCGGAATCAGATCGAAGTACCTTACCAAGTACTTAACCAACACAGTTTTCAAATTCCCCCTAAGTTCAAGCACAATCTCATACTTCCCCCCTTAATCAAAGAAGGATGTACCTGTTTTCTTTCCCCTTTTGACATCATCGATAAAATCAAAAGCATAGTCATACGGTAAGAAAAATAGGAGGGTGCGCTTGCTAGCTAATAAGTCAAACAATGCAGAATAGCGAACAATAAGCAACTTAAGTAGAGAAGAGTCAAGTCAGCAAAGCTCTTAGAGATATAAAAATCAATATCATACTTCATTGATCATTTCAGTAACTGCCACAAAATAAGTAGGAAAACCTAACGAGCTAGTTCACAAATACTTTAGCAGAGTAGAAAGAGAAAAAAAATCAGCAAAAGCGCTTAAGAGCGCAACCATCACAACACTTAGCAACTACCGCCTTTCTCAGAATCAAACTTCGCCTGAACCATCGTGACCAGCTTCGTAATTTGCTCGATCATCACACCCAGCTGTTTCTCGACTCGCTCATGATGCGCTTCAAGTGATGCAACAACACTTGAAAAAGCTGTAGAGCTAGAAGAATGACAAGCGCGAGGACTGAGCTCAGAGCGTGATGAGGAGGGGTGTGTACCTTCAACTCGAGGAAGCAGGATAGCGCAAATCGCATCAGAAGTAAGAAAAGTAGAGCAGGCATAGTCAGTGAGAGAGCGGTCATAGAGTCCATCAGCCTGGAGCATCTTGTACACGATATGAGGGAATGGCAAAGGACCAGAGGTAGCTGCTCGGCAAAGAACTAGGTGACTCATCATTATCTGGGCAGTGTTGCTCACCTGGTTCGAAATAACATTCGCCACAATACAGCAGTCAGAAATGGTTACCTTGTCTCTGTCATAGTCCCTTGGTGTAATATTGGTGATGATGAAGTGATGTAGAAGCCTTCGACTTGGTTTGAGCATATCTACTATAAGAGCGCGCTTGGGCACATCAGGACCAAAGACGACTTCCTTGATCTGCTTTGCACCGGCAGGCCAGTTCTTTTTGTAAAGACGGCCAAACCCATTAGACTGCCCGGTCATTCGCCTT
Source organism: Phyllobates terribilis (assembly GCF_046119375.1). Lineage (NCBI taxonomy): Eukaryota > Metazoa > Chordata > Amphibia > Anura > Dendrobatidae > Phyllobates > Phyllobates terribilis. The sequence goes on along the minus strand of NW_027368688.1, from coordinate 4,364 downwards.
TGCCAAATCTTTCACCAAGAACGACTCCTTTGAGTTACCTCACCAAGAAAACCACACTTGGCTATACTCCGGATTAGCAACTGGATACTCCATCGTTGCATAAAATTGATACACCATAGCGTCATTGCATCGCGCTGGTTCCGTTTCCAACTTGTCCCATCCTTGAAAACTCAGCCAGGTAGCGAAACGCATAATATGTGAAGACTCTTTGAGCTCTGTGAGAAGATCTGGAGTCACAATTTCTGGGAACAAGAAAGCACGCTTAGCAATACCTGATGGAATAGGAGGGAAATCATTGAAGCCGATAGAAGTGCCTTGCGCTTTCTGCTCTTGCGGCTCAAGTGGCGGTGACTCGTGCTCAGAGTCGTCAGATGACTCAATTTCCTCAGGAGGAGGAGGAGAAAGTGGGGCCTTGCTCTTACGACTCTTATGACGCAACACATCACTCTCTCGATCAGCTTTTTGAGTCTGTAGAGGCAGTGGAGAATCATGACCTGGACGAGCTTGAATATGGTAGTCGACATCGTCATCTGAGTCAGAGGGGATAGAAGCGAGAAGTTGCTGAGGAGAAGTAAGAGACGGAATACCTGGCCTTGTCTGATCACCATGCCGTGAAGGAGTTTCAATTGCAAACACACCCTTACCTTTTGCTGAGGTAGAGTGAGAAATGGCATGAGTAGAGGCTTCAGCAGTTGGCAGGCCAAGCTCTTTCTCGACATCATAACCAACCAGTTCCAAGTCTTCGGCTGTGAGTGAAAGATTGAACTTTGGCTCATGAGAGAATAGTGGAGCTGCTGGGCTGGTAGGCTTTTTAGTGGGGCTTGGCCTGGGGCTTTCTGTGAGGAGAAATGTGTCGGTGGGTTGTGTTTGGGGAGGCTCGTCTTGTGGAGCATGTGTAGAAATGGATGGGTCAGATGTAGAAGACTGAGCATTTAGTAAAGACTCAACCTTGTCATGGGTAGCTGGGTCAAGTTCGGCAAGATTGACGTTTTCCATTTGTGAAGTTAAAGAAACTGGGAAGCTTGAGAGGAGTTTGAGAGAGAGATAGAAGCAAGAGGTAAAAAAATAGGGTAAATGAATGAGAGGCAAATACCAGGTTTATATAGGCGCTTGGCCTCCACTCTCAATCGTTTAAGCGACCAATAAGGGATAACGGCAGAAAAGTAACAACGGTCCAATAAGATCCTCGATTAGACGCGCTAGGCTCCCAACGTCTTGAAAAGTAGCCGTTTAAATCAGAAAGCAGAAAGTAGCCGTTGAAACTAGCCGTTACGTTAATAGCGAAAATGGGCGGTGTCAGCTAGCCGTTGCTTCACAATTAAGGAAACCCAAGTCTGAAGGTAATCCAACCAGACGTGCTACAAAGCGCAATAAACCTCAACACAGAAATGCGCTACAATACGAAGCTCAACCAAACTCTCCTCTGGATGAATATTCTGAAGAAGCTCAAAAACTGACTGAGGCAAATAGATGTAAGAGTGTGATGTCCAGTTCAAATCTCAAACCACAAAGCAAAGAAATTTATGAACAGGAAGATGCACATTTCATATAAGGGACATTAGAGCATTCAATCACTCAAGTTGATGTGGACGTATGTGCATATACATGTAATATGGTAATTGAGCTTTATGTCACCAAATGAATACTTCTCTAATGTGGAGTTCAATAAAGGACGAGAGAAGCGTTACATCTAGTTAGGGTAAGGACACCTATGCAATGGATCATTTCTTAGGCATGTAACATGGGTAGAAGAGGATCATGTCAAGTTTTTGGCAAAGAAGAGCGTGCATTGACTGAGATTATATCAAATCGAGCTAAGCAAGTAAGACAACTTCAGTACTAATTCATTTTAATGAACAACCATAAAGCATGAAACTCAAAGCTATCAAGCGCAAGCTACCATAGTTTGTACCTTGATACTAAGCTCGCTAATTCTAGTCTAATAGGGAAATACTTACAGTTCCATTGCCCCAAAGCTAATGGAGCCGTATAAGGCCAAGCTGAACCCGAAGGTTTAAGAAGACTTTTCGATTAAGCGCTTTAGTAAAAATATCCGCTAATTGCCCTTCTGAAGATACGTGAGTAAGCTCGATGTTCTTGCGCTCCACATGATCACGTAGAAAGTGGTGTCGTACATCGATGTGCTTAGTTCGTGTCTGATGTACTGGGTTCTTGGAGACACAAATTGCGCTGGTATTATCACAATAGATAGTAATAGTGTCGAGATTCATACCGTAGTCAACGAGCTGTTGCTTTATCCATAGTACTTGAGCACAACATTGCGTTGCGGCTGTGTACTCTGCTTCTGTCGTTGAAATCGCAATACAATTCTGCTTCTTGGATCCCCACGATACAAGACATGGTCCAAGGAACTGTGCCATCCCACTTGTGCTCTTACGGTCTGCTAAATAACCTGCATAACCTGCATCGGTGTAGCCAACAAGAGAAAGACCGCCTCCTTTGGAGTACCAAAGACATAAATCGTCAGACCCCTTAAGATACCTAAGTATGCGCTTTACGTGAGTAAGGTGAGAAGCACGAGGGTCTGACTGAGAACGAGCACAAACACTAACGGAAAATACAATGTCAGGTCTTGAAGCAGTTAAGTACATAAGGGAGCCAACCATACCTCTATACATAGTTTGATCTACCTTCTCAGCCATAAGATCTTTATCCAGTTTTGTAGTGGTTGAGGGGGGTGTAGGACATGGTTTGCTTCCTTCCATTTGATACTTCCTGAGAAGCTCTTTGATGTATTTCTGTTGATGTATTTCAATGCCATTTTCCAACTGGTTCACCTGAAGCCCGAGGAAGTACTTAAGCTCACCAATCATGCTCATGCTGAACTTGAGGCTCATGGTATTCTTAAAATCCTCTACAAGCTGCAGGTTAGTAGAACCAAAATAATATCATCAATATATATTTGGACAATAAGGATATCGCCCTTTGCTTCCCTGATGAAGAGGGTCCTGTCCACCAATCCTCTTTTGTAGCCATTAGCATGGAGATACTTCGATAGACAGTCATACCAAGCGCAAGGGGCTTGCTTAAGACCATAAAGCGCCTTGTCTAGGAAGTACACATGATTAGGATAAGCTAGATCTTCAAATCCTGGTGGTTGCTTGGCGTGCACCTCCTCGTTCAAATCACCATTGAGGAAAGCAGTCTTCACATCCATTTGAAACAGCTTAAATCCTTTGTGTGCGGCAAAAGCTATCAACAAGCGAATTGCATCTAGTCGAGCAACTGGTGCGTATGTTTCATCATAATCAATGCCTTCTTGTTGATTGTATCCTTGTGCAAAAAGTCGAGCTTTGTTACGAACCACCTCTCCACTATCATCCAGTTTATTCTTGAATACCCAACGAGTACCAATAATGCTTCTATCACCTGGTCGGGGCACTAGACGCCATACCTGGTTGCGCTTGACATCTCCTAACTCTTCTTGCATAGCAATTATCCAGTCTGGATCTTGAAGCGCGACTTGTATGTTCTTCGGTTCCTCTAAAGACACAAAAGCACTACAAGCAAGCAAGTTAAGTACGTTAGAGCGAGTTTGGGTCCCTTTTTCGAACTGAGATATAATCGCTGAAACTGGATGGGACTTCATTTGTTGGTGATCCCGCACTGTGACCTCAGTATTATCTTGTAGCTTCATCGTTGTAGTCTTGGACAAGCTTTCAGTTCCACCAGATTGGTTACTTGGTCCCGCTTGAGGGCTCTCAGGTGCGCTTGACCGTTGCTAGTTCCCGTTTGAGAGTTAGAAGGTCCAGCTAAAGTAACCAAGGGTGTTACCTGACCTGAGCAAGATGATGAAGGTGTAGCTTGATCATTGTTGAACGGACCACTTCCTTGATCTATATTCTGAGTGTTGTCCTCTGGAATAGCTTCGTCACTCGGATTGCCTTCTTCTTGAGCCGAAGATTGAGAAGCGCAACCACCACAATCGTCATCATCACTATCTATACCTGTGGAAGTCGTAGAAGGTGGGGCTTGATTAATGTGTGGAGAAGCTGGAGGTAGATCAGGGCTAACAAATGAATCATCATTCATTTCGTCAGTGCTATCAAGCTACCTTTCATCAAATTTCACATGGATACTATCTTCTTCCCTCTGAGTCCTCAGGTTGAGCACTCTATACCCTTGTTAGCAGAGGCATATCCTAGAAAGATAGCATCGTCGTTCCTAGCATCAAATTTACCCAAGAGATCCTTCCCATTGTTATTGACGTAACACTTGCAACCAATCACTCGTAAGTGAGAGATATTCGGTGTATGTCCTTTGAGCAATTCATATGGGTTTTTCTCTAGGATAGGCATTAACAAGGCTCGGTTAGTAATATATAACATGCTGTGCTCACAGCT
>NW_027368687.1:0-48096 GCF_046119375.1 Phyllobates terribilis | reverse complement strand
ATGATAAAGAAGATTCAAAGAGAGTGAGATGCCAGCTCCTTTCATTCAGTCAGTAGCTTCAAACATTTCTGGTATATGAAAAACATGTTTTTCAATGGCAAAAATCAATGAATATTGTAAATGCACAAACAGTAATATCTCCACATTGCAAGGTGCAATTCTGAAATTTTTTGCTTTTTCCTGTTAATCCTAGCATGATAAAGATTCAAAGAGAGTGAGATGCCAGCTCCTTTCATTGTCAGTAGCTTCAAACATTTCTGGTATATGAAAAACATGTTTTTCAATGGCAAAAATCAATGAATATTGTAAATGCACAAACAGTAATATCTCCACATTGCAAGGTGCAATTCTGAAATTTTTTGCTTTTTCCTGCTAATCCTAGCATGATAAAGAAGATTCAAAGAGAGTGAGATGCCAGCTCCTTTCATTCAGTCAGTAGCTTCAAACATTTCTGGTATATGAAAAACATGTTTTTCAATGGCAAAAATCAATGAATATTGTAAATGCACAAACAGTAATATCTCCACATTGCACGGTGCAATTCTGAAATTTTTAGCTTTTTCCTGTTAATCCTAGCATGATAAAGAAGATTCAAAGAGAGTGAGATGCCAGCTCCTTTCATTCAGTCAGTAGCTTCAAACATTTCTGGTATATGAAAAACATGTTTTTCAATGGCAAAAATCAATGAATATTGTAAATGCACAAACAGTAATATCTCCACATTGCACGGTGCAATTCTGAAATTTTTAGCTTTTTCCTGTTAATCCTAGCATGATAAAGAAGATTCAAAGAGAGTGAGATGCCAGCTCCTTTCATTCAGTCAGTAGCTTCAAACATTTCTGGTATATGAAAAACATGTTTTTCAATGGCAAAAATCAATGAATATTGTAAATGCACAAACAGTAATATCTCCACATTGCAAGGTGCAATTCTGAAATTTTTTGCTTTTTCCTGCTAATCCTAGCATGATAAAGAAGATTCAAAGAGAGTGAGATGCCAGCTCCTTTCATTCAGTCAGTAGCTTCAAACATTTCTGGTATATGAAAAACATGTTTTTCAATGGCAAAAATCAATGAATATTGTAAATGCACAAACAGTAATATCTCCACATTGCAAGGTGCAATTCTGAAATTTTTTGCTTTTTCCTGCTAATCCTAGCATGATAAAGAAGATTCAAAGAGAGTGAGATGCCAGCTCCTTTCATTCAGTCAGTAGCTTCAAACATTTCTGGTATATGAAAAACATGTTTTTCAATGGCAAAAATCAATGAATATTGTAAATGCACAAACAGTAATATCTCCACATTGCACGGTGCAATTCTGAAATTTTTAGCTTTTTCCTGTTAATCCTAGCATGATAAAGAAGATTCAAAGAGAGTGAGATGCCAGCTCCTTTCATTCAGTCAGTAGCTTCAAACATTTCTGGTATATGAAAAACATGTTTTTCAATGGCAAAAATCAATGAATATTGTAAATGCACAAACAGTAATATCTCCACATTGCAAGGTGCAATTCTGAAATTTTTTGCTTTTTCCTGCTAATCCTAGCATGATAAAGAAGATTCAAAGAGAGTGAGATGCCAGCTCCTTTCATTCAGTCAGTAGCTTCAAACATTTCTGGTATATGAAAAACATGTTTTTCAATGGCAAAAATCAATGAATATTGTAAATGCACAAACAGTAATATCTCCACATTGCACGGTGCAATTCTGAAATTTTTAGCTTTTTCCTGTTAATCCTAGCATGATAAAGAAGATTCAAAGAGAGTGAGATGCCAGCTCCTTTCATTCAGTCAGTAGCTTCAAACATTTCTGGTATATGAAAAACATGTTTTTCAATGGCAAAAATCAATGAATATTGTAAAGGCACAAACTAATATCTCCACATTGCACGGTGCAATGCTGAAATTTTTAGCTTTTTCCTGTTAATCCTAGCATGATAAAGAAGATTCAAAGAGAGTGAGATGCCAGCTCCTTTCATTCAGTCAGTAGCTTCAAACATTTCTGGTATATGAAAAACATGTTTTTCAATGGCAAAAATCAATGAATATTGTAAATGCACAAACAGTAATATCTCCACATTGCAAGGTGCAATTCTGAAATTTTTTGCTTTTTCCTGTTAATCCTAGCATGATAAAGATTCAAAGAGAGTGAGATGCCAGCTCCTTTCATTGTCAGTAGCTTCAAACATTTCTGGTATATGAAAAACATGTTTTTCAATGGCAAAAATCAATGAATATTGTAAATGCACAAACAGTAATATCTCCACATTGCAAGGTGCAATTCTGAAATTTTTTGCTTTTTCCTGCTAATCCTAGCATGATAAAGAAGATTCAAAGAGAGTGAGATGCCAGCTCCTTTCATTCAGTCAGTAGCTTCAAATATTTCTGGTATATGAAAAACATGTTTTTCAATGGCAAAAATCAATGAATATTGTAAATGCACAAACAGTAATATCTCCACATTGCACGGTGCAATTCTGAAATTTTTAGCTTTTTCCTGTTAATCCTAGCATGATAAAGAAGATTCAAAGAGAGTGAGATGCCAGCTCCTTTCATTCAGTCAGTAGCTTCAAACATTTCTGGTATATGAAAAACATGTTTTTCAATGGCAAAAATCAATGAATATTGTAAATGCACAAACAGTAATATCTCCACATTGCACGGTGCAATTCTGAAATTTTTAGCTTTTTCCTGTTAATCCTAGCATGATAAAGAAGATTCAAAGAGAGTGAGATGCCAGCTCCTTTCATTCAGTCAGTAGCTTCAAACATTTCTGGTATATGAAAAACATGTTTTTCAATGGCAAAAATCAATGAATATTGTAAATGCACAAACAGTAATATCTCCACATTGCAAGGTGCAATTCTGAAATTTTTTGCTTTTTCCTGCTAATCCTAGCATGATAAAGAAGATTCAAAGAGAGTGAGATGCCAGCTCCTTTCATTCAGTCAGTAGCTTCAAACATTTCTGGTATATGAAAAACATGTTTTTCAATGGCAAAAATCAATGAATATTGTAAATGCACAAACAGTAATATCTCCACATTGCACGGTGCAATTCTGAAATTTTTTGCTTTTTCCTGTTAATCCTAGCATGATAAAGAAGATTCAAAGAGAGTGAGATGCCAGCTCCTTTCATTCAGTCAGTAGCTTCAAACATTTCTGGTATATGAAAAACATGTTTTTCAATGGCAAAAATCAATGAATATTGTAAATGCACAAACAGTAATATCTCCACATTGCACGGTGCAATTCTGAAATTTTTAGCTTTTTCCTGTTAATCCTAGCATGATAAAGAAGATTCAGACAGTTAGATGCCAGCTCCTTTCATTCAGTCAGTAGCTTCAAACATTTCTGGTATATGAAAAACATGTTTTTCAATGGCAAAAATCAATGAATATTGTAAATGCACAAACAGTAATATCTCCACATTGCAAGGTGCAATTCTGAAATTTTTTGCTTTTTCCTGCTAATCCTAGCATGATAAAGAAGATTCAAAGAGAGTGAGATGCCAGCTCCTTTCATTCAGTCAGTAGCTTCAAACATTTCTGGTATATGAAAAACATGTTTTTCAATGGCAAAAATCAATGAATATTGTAAATGCACAAACAGTAATATCTCCACATTGCACGGTGCAATTCTGAAATTTTTTGCTTTTTCCTGTTAATCCTAGCATGATAAAGAAGATTCAAAGAGAGTGAGATGCCAGCTCCTTTCATTCAGTCAGTAGCTTCAAACATTTCTGGTATATGAAAAACATGTTTTTCAATGGCAAAAATCAATGAATATTGTAAATGCACAAACAGTAATATCTCCACATTGCAAGGTGCAATTCTGAAATTTTTTGCTTTTTCCTGCTAATCCTAGCATGATAAAGAAGATTCAAAGAGAGTGAGATGCCAGCTCCTTTCATTCAGTCAGTAGCTTCAAACATTTCTGGTATCTGAAAAACATGTTTTTCAATGGCAAAAATCAATGAATATTGTAAATGCACAAACAGTAATATCTCCACATTGCACGGTGCAATTCTGAAATTTTTAGCTTTTTCCTGTTAATCCTAGCATGATAAAGAAGATTCAAAGACAGTTAGATGCCAGCTCCTTTCATTCAGTCAGTAGCTTCAAACATTTCTGGTATATGAAAAACATGTTTTTCAATGGCAAAAATCAATGAATATTGTAAATGCACAAACAGTAATATCTCCACATTGCAAGGTGCAATTCTGAAATTTTTTGCTTTTTCCTGCTAATCCTAGCATGATAAAGAAGATTCAAAGAGAGTGAGATGCCAGCTCCTTTCATTCAGTCAGTAGCTTCAAACATTTCTGGTATATGAAAAACATGTTTTTCAATGGCAAAAATCAATGAATATTGTAAATGCACAAACAGTAATATCTCCACATTGCACGGTGCAATTCTGAAATTTTTAGCTTTTTCCTGTTAATCCTAGCATGATAAAGATTCAAAGAGAGTGAGATGCCAGCTCCTTTCATTCAGTCAGTAGCTTCAAACATTTCTGGTATATGAAAAACATGTTTTTCAATGGCAAAAATCAATGAATATTGTAAATGCACAAACAGTAATATCTCCACATTGCAAGGTGCAATTCTGAAATTTTTTGCTTTTTCCTGCTAATCCTAGCATGATAAAGAAGATTCAAAGAGAGTGAGATGCCAGCTCCTTTCATTCAGTCAGTAGCTTCAAACATTTCTGGTATATGAAAAACATGTTTTTCAATGGCAAAAATCAATGAATATTGTAAATGCACAAACAGTAATATCTCAACATTGCACGGTGCAATTCTGAAATTTTTAGCTTTTTCCTGTTAATCCTAGCATGATAAAGAAGATTCAAAGAGAGTGAGATGCCAGCTCCTTTCATTCAGTCAGTAGCTTCAAACATTTCTGGTATATGAAAAACATGTTTTTCAATGGCAAAAATCAATGAATATTGTAAATGCACAAACAGTAATATCTCCACATTGCAAGGTGCAATTCTGAAATTTTTTGCTTTTTCCTGCTAATCCTAGCATGATAAAGAAGATTCAAAGAGAGTGAGATGCCAGCTCCTTTCATTCAGTCAGTAGCTTCAAACATTTCTGGTATATGAAAAACATGTTTTTCAATGGCAAAAATCAATGAATATTGTAAATGCACAAACAGTAATATCTCAACATTGCACGGTGCAATTCTGAAATTTTTAGCTTTTTCCTGTTAATCCTAGCATGATAAAGAAGATTCAAAGAGAGTGAGATGCCAGCTCCTTTCATTCAGTCAGTAGCTTCAAACATTTCTGGTATATGAAAAACATGTTTTTCAATGGCAAAAATCAATGAATATTGTAAATGCACAAACAGTAATATCTCCACATTGCAAGGTGCAATTCTGAAATTTTTTGCTTTTTCCTGCTAATCCTAGCATGATAAAGAAGATTCAAAGAGAGTGAGATGCCAGCTCCTTTCATTCAGTCAGTAGCTTCAAACATTTCTGGTATATGAAAAACATGTTTTTCAATGGCAAAAATCAATGAATATTGTAAATGCACAAACAGTAATATCTCCACATTGCACGGTGCAATTCTGAAATTTTTTGCTTTTTCCTGTTAATCCTAGCATGATAAAGAAGATTCAAAGAGAGTGAGATGCCAGCTCCTTTCATTCAGTCAGTAGCTTCAAACATTTCTGGTATATGAAAAACATGTTTTTCAATGGCAAAAATCAATGAATATTGTAAATGCACAAACAGTAATATCTCCACATTGCACGGTGCAATTATGAAATTTTTAGCTTTTTCCTGTTAATCCTAGCATGATAAAGAAGATTCAAAGAGAGTGAGATGCCAGCTCCTTTCATTCAGTCAGTAGCTTCAAACATTTCTGGTATATGAAAAACATGTTTTTCAATGGCAAAAATCAATGAATATTGTAAATGCACAAACAGTAATATCTCCACATTGCAAGGTGCAATTCTGAAATTTTTTGCTTTTTCCTGCTAATCCTAGCATGATAAAGAAGATTCAAAGAGAGTGAGATGCCAGCTCCTTTCATTCAGTCAGTAGCTTCAAACATTTCTGGTATATGAAAAACATGTTTTTCAATGGCAAAAATCAATGAATATTGTAAATGCACAAACAGTAATATCTCAACATTGCACGGTGCAATTCTGAAATTTTTAGCTTTTTCCTGTTAATCCTAGCATGATAAAGAAGATTCAAAGAGAGTGAGATGCCAGCTCCTTTCATTCAGTCAGTAGCTTCAAACATTTCTGGTATATGAAAAACATGTTTTTCAATGGCAAAAATCAATGAATATTGTAAATGCACAAACTAATATCTCCACATTGCACGGTGCAATGCTGAAATTTTTAGCTTTTTCCTGTTAATCCTAGCATGATAAAGAAGATTCAAAGAGAGTGAGATGCCAGCTCCTTTCATTCAGTCAGTAGCTTCAAACATTTCTGGTATATGAAAAACATGTTTTTCAATGGCAAAAATCAATGAATATTGTAAATGCACAAACAGTAATATCTCCACATTGCAAGGTGCAATTCTGAAATTTTTTGCTTTTTCCTGTTAATCCTAGCATGATAAAGATTCAAAGAGAGTGAGATGCCAGCTCCTTTCATTGTCAGTATCTTCAAACATTTCTGGTATATGAAAAACATGTTTTTCAATGGCAAAAATCAATGAATATTGTAAATGCACAAACAGTAATATCTCCACATTGCAAGGTGCAATTCTGAAATTTTTTGCTTTTTCCTGCTAATCCTAGCATGATAAAGAAGATTCAAAGAGAGTGAGATGCCAGCTCCTTTCATTCAGTCAGTAGCTTCAAACATTTCTGGTATATGAAAAACATGTTTTTCCATGGCAAAAATCAATGAATATTGTAAATGCACAAACAGTAATATCTCCACATTGCACGGTGCAATTCTGAAATTTTTAGCTTTTTCCTGTTAATCCTAGCATGATAAAGAAGATTCAAAGAGAGTGAGATGCCAGCTCCTTTCATTCAGTCAGTAGCTTCAAACATTTCTGGTATATGAAAAACATGTTTTTCAATGGCAAAAATCAATGAATATTGTAAATGCACAAACAGTAATATCTCCACATTGCAAGGTGCAATTCTGAAATTTTTTGCTTTTTCCTGCTAATCCTAGCATGATAAAGAAGATTCAAAGAGAGTGAGATGCCAGCTCCTTTCATTCAGTCAGTAGCTTCAAACATTTCTGGTATATGAAAAACATGTTTTTCAATGGCAAAAATCAATGAATATTGTAAATGCACAAACAGTAATATCTCCACATTGCACGGTGCAATTCTGAAATTTTTTGCTTTTTCCTGTTAATCCTAGCATGATAAAGAAGATTCAAAGAGAGTGAGATGCCAGCTCCTTTCATTCAGTCAGTAGCTTCAAACATTTCTGGTATATGAAAAACATGTTTTTCAATGGCAAAAATCAATGAATATTGTAAATGCACAAACAGTAATATCTCCACATTGCACGGTGCAATTCTGAAATTTTTAGCTTTTTCCTGTTAATCCTAGCATGATAAAGAAGATTCAAAGACAGTTAGATGCCAGCTCCTTTCATTCAGTCAGTAGCTTCAAACATTTCTGGTATATGAAAAACATGTTTTTCAATGGCAAAAATCAATGAATATTGTAAATGCACAAACAGTAATATCTCCACATTGCACGGTGCAATTCTGAAATTTTTTGCTTTTTCCTGTTAATCCTAGCATGATAAAGAAGATTCAAAGAGAGTGAGATGCCAGCTCCTTTCATTCAGTCAGTAGCTTCAAACATTTCTGGTATATGAAAAACATGTTTTTCAATGGCAAAAATCAATGAATATTGTAAATGCACAAACAGTAATATCTCCACATTGCACGGTGCAATTCTGAAATTTTTAGCTTTTTCCTGTTAATCCTAGCATGATAAAGAAGATTCAAAGACAGTTAGATGCCAGCTCCTTTCATTCAGTCAGTAGCTTCAAACATTTCTGGTATATGAAAAACATGTTTTTCAATGGCAAAAATCAATGAATATTGTAAATGCACAAACAGTAATATCTCCACATTGCAAGGTGCAATTCTGAAATTTTTTGCTTTTTCCTGCTAATCCTAGCATGATAAAGAAGATTCAAAGAGAGTGAGATGCCAGCTCCTTTCATTCAGTCAGTAGCTTCAAACATTTCTGGTATATGAAAAACATGTTTTTCAATGGCAAAAATCAATGAATATTGTAAATGCACAAACAGTAATATCTCCACATTGCACGGTGCAATTCTGAAATTTTTTGCTTTTTCCTGTTAATCCTAGCATGATAAAGAAGATTCAAAGAGAGTGAGATGCCAGCTCCTTTCATTCAGTCAGTAGCTTCAAACATTTCTGGTATATGAAAAACATGTTTTTCAATGGCAAAAATCAATGAATATTGTAAATGCACAAACAGTAATATCTCCACATTGCAAGGTGCAATTCTGAAATTTTTTGCTTTTTCCTGCTAATCCTAGCATGATAAAGAAGATTCAAAGAGAGTGAGATGCCAGCTCCTTTCATTCAGTCAGTAGCTTCAAACATTTCTGGTATCTGAAAAACATGTTTTTCAATGGCAAAAATCAATGAATATTGTAAATGCACAAACAGTAATATCTCCACATTGCACGGTGCAATTCTGAAATTTTTAGCTTTTTCCTGTTAATCCTAGCATGATAAAGAAGATTCAAAGACAGTTAGATGCCAGCTCCTTTCATTCAGTCAGTAGCTTCAAACATTTCTGGTATATGAAAAACATGTTTTTCAATGGCAAAAATCAATGAATATTGTAAATGCACAAACAGTAATATCTCCACATTGCAAGGTGCAATTCTGAAATTTTTTGCTTTTTCCTGCTAATCCTAGCATGATAAAGAAGATTCAAAGAGAGTGAGATGCCAGCTCCTTTCATTCAGTCAGTAGCTTCAAACATTTCTGGTATATGAAAAACATGTTTTTCAATGGCAAAAATCAATGAATATTGTAAATGCACAAACAGTAATATCTCCACATTGCACGGTGCAATTCTGAAATTTTTAGCTTTTTCCTGTTAATCCTAGCATGATAAAGAAGATTCAAAGAGAGTGAGATGCCAGCTCCTTTCATTCAGTCAGTAGCTTCAAACATTTCTGGTATATGAAAAACATGTTTTTCAATGGCAAAAATCAATGAATATTGTAAATGCACAAACAGTAATATCTCCACATTGCAAGGTGCAATTCTGAAATTTTTTGCTTTTTCCTGTTAATCCTAGCATGATAAAGAAGATTCAAAGAGAGTGAGATGCCAGCTCCTTTCATTCAGTCAGTAGCTTCAAACATTTCTGGTATATGAAAAACATGTTTTTCAATGGCAAAAATCAATGAATATTGTAAATGCACAAACAGTAATATCTCCACATTGCACGGTGCAATTCTGAAATTTTTAGCTTTTTCCTGTTAATCCTAGCATGATAAAGATTCAAAGAGAGTGAGATGCCAGCTCTTTTCATTCAGTCAGTAGCTTCAAACATTTCTGGTATATGAAAAACATGTTTTTCAATGGCAAAAATCAATGAATATTGTAAATGCACAAACAGTAATATCTCCACATTGCAAGGTGCAATTCTGAAATTTTTTGCTTTTTCCTGCTAATCCTAGCATGATAAAGAAGATTCAAAGAGAGTGAGATGCCAGCTCCTTTCATTCAGTCAGTAGCTTCAAACATTTCTGGTATATGAAAAACATGTTTTTCAATGGCAAAAATCAATGAATATTGTAAATGCACAAACAGTAATATCTCAACATTGCACGGTGCAATTCTGAAATTTTTAGCTTTTTCCTGTTAATCCTAGCATGATAAAGAAGATTCAAAGAGAGTGAGATGCCAGCTCCTTTCATTCAGTCAGTAGCTTCAAACATTTCTGGTATATGAAAAACATGTTTTTCAATGGCAAAAATCAATGAATATTGTAAATGCACAAACAGTAATATCTCCACATTGCAAGGTGCAATTCTGAAATTTTTTGCTTTTTCCTGCTAATCCTAGCATGATAAAGAAGATTCAAAGAGAGTGAGATGCCAGCTCCTTTCATTCAGTCAGTAGCTTCAAACATTTCTGGTATATGAAAAACATGTTTTTCAATGGCAAAAATCAATGAATATTGTAAATGCACAAACAGTAATATCTCAACATTGCACGGTGCAATTCTGAAATTTTTAGCTTTTTCCTGTTAATCCTAGCATGATAAAGAAGATTCAAAGAGAGTGAGATGCCAGCTCCTTTCATTCAGTCAGTAGCTTCAAACATTTCTGGTATATGAAAAACATGTTTTTCAATGGCAAAAATCAATGAATATTGTAAATGCACAAACAGTAATATCTCCACATTGCAAGGTGCAATTCTGAAATTTTTTGCTTTTTCCTGCTAATCCTAGCATGATAAAGAAGATTCAAAGAGAGTGAGATGCCAGCTCCTTTCATTCAGTCAGTAGCTTCAAACATTTCTGGTATATGAAAAACATGTTTTTCAATGGCAAAAATCAATGAATATTGTAAATGCACAAACAGTAATATCTCCACATTGCACGGTGCAATTCTGAAATTTTTTGCTTTTTCCTGTTAATCCTAGCATGATAAAGAAGATTCAAAGAGAGTGAGATGCCAGCTCCTTTCATTCAGTCAGTAGCTTCAAACATTTCTGGTATATGAAAAACATGTTTTTCAATGGCAAAAATCAATGAATATTGTAAATGCACAAACAGTAATATCTCCACATTGCACGGTGCAATTCTGAAATTTTTAGCTTTTTCCTGTTAATCCTAGCATGATAAAGAAGATTCAAAGACAGTTAGATGCCAGCTCCTTTCATTCAGTCAGTAGCTTCAAACATTTCTGGTATATGAAAAACATGTTTTTCAATGGCAAAAATCAATGAATATTGTAAATGCACAAACAGTAATATCTCCACATTGCAAGGTGCAATTCTGAAATTTTTTGCTTTTTCCTGCTAATCCTAGCATGATAAAGAAGATTCAAAGAGAGTGAGATGCCAGCTCCTTTCATTCAGTCAGTAGCTTCAAACATTTCTGGTATATGAAAAACATGTTTTTCAATGGCAAAAATCAATGAATATTGTAAATGCACAAACAGTAATATCTCCACATTGCACGGTGCAATTCTGAAATTTTTTGCTTTTTCCTGTTAATCCTAGCATGATAAAGAAGATTCAAAGAGAGTGAGATGCCAGCTCCTTTCATTCAGTCAGTAGCTTCAAACATTTCTGGTATATGAAAAACATGTTTTTCAATGGCAAAAATCAATGAATATTGTAAATGCACAAACAGTAATATCTCCACATTGCAAGGTGCAATTCTGAAATTTTTTGCTTTTTCCTGCTAATCCTAGCATGATAAAGAAGATTCAAAGAGAGTGAGATGCCAGCTCCTTTCATTCAGTCAGTAGCTTCAAACATTTCTGGTATCTGAAAAACATGTTTTTCAATGGCAAAAATCAATGAATATTGTAAATGCACAAACAGTAATATCTCCACATTGCACGGTGCAATTCTGAAATTTTTAGCTTTTTCCTGTTAATCCTAGCAGCATGATAAAGAAGATTCAAAGACAGTTAGATGCCAGCTCCTTTCATTCAGTCAGTAGCTTCAAACATTTCTGGTATATGAAAAACATGTTTTTCAATGGCAAAAATCAATGAATATTGTAAATGCACAAACAGTAATATCTCCACATTGCAAGGTGCAATTCTGAAATTTTTTGCTTTTTCCTGCTAATCCTAGCATGATAAAGAAGATTCAAAGAGAGTGAGATGCCAGCTCCTTTCATTCAGTCAGTAGCTTCAAACATTTCTGGTATATGAAAAACATGTTTTTCAATGGCAAAAATCAATGAATATTGTAAATGCACAAACAGTAATATCTCCACATTGCACGGTGCAATTCTGAAATTTTTAGCTTTTTCCTGTTAATCCTAGCATGATAAAGATTCAAAGAGAGTGAGATGCCAGCTCCTTTCATTCAGTCAGTAGCTTCAAACATTTCTGGTATATGAAAAACATGTTTTTCAATGGCAAAAATCAATGAATATTGTAAATGCACAAACAGTAATATCTCCACATTGCAAGGTGCAATTCTGAAATTTTTTGCTTTTTCCTGCTAATCCTAGCATGATAAAGAAGATTCAAAGAGAGTGAGATGCCAGCTCCTTTCATTCAGTCAGTAGCTTCAAACATTTCTGGTATATGAAAAACATGTTTTTCAATGGCAAAAATCAATGAATATTGTAAATGCACAAACAGTAATATCTCAACATTGCACGGTGCAATTCTGAAATTTTTAGCTTTTTCCTGTTAATCCTAGCATGATAAAGAAGATTCAAAGAGAGTGAGATGCCAGCTCCTTTCATTCAGTCAGTAGCTTCAAACATTTCTGGTATATGAAAAACATGTTTTTCAATGGCAAAAATCAATGAATATTGTAAATGCACAAACAGTAATATCTCCACATTGCAAGGTGCAATTCTGAAATTTTTTGCTTTTTCCTGCTAATCCTAGCATGATAAAGAAGATTCAAAGAGAGTGAGATGCCAGCTCCTTTCATTCAGTCAGTAGCTTCAAACATTTCTGGTATATGAAAAACATGTTTTTCAATGGCAAAAATCAATGAATATTGTAAATGCACAAACAGTAATATCTCAACATTGCACGGTGCAATTCTGAAATTTTTAGCTTTTTCCTGTTAATCCTAGCATGATAAAGAAGATTCAAAGAGAGTGAGATGCCAGCTCCTTTCATTCAGTCAGTAGCTTCAAACATTTCTGGTATATGAAAAACATGTTTTTCAATGGCAAAAATCAATGAATATTGTAAATGCACAAACAGTAATATCTCCACATTGCAAGGTGCAATTCTGAAATTTTTTGCTTTTTCCTGCTAATCCTAGCATGATAAAGAAGATTCAAAGAGAGTGAGATGCCAGCTCCTTTCATTCAGTCAGTAGCTTCAAACATTTCTGGTATATGAAAAACATGTTTTTCAATGGCAAAAATCAATGAATATTGTAAATGCACAAACAGTAATATCTCCACATTGCACGGTGCAATTCTGAAATTTTTTGCTTTTTCCTGTTAATCCTAGCATGATAAAGAAGATTCAAAGAGAGTGAGATGCCAGCTCCTTTCATTCAGTCAGTAGCTTCAAACATTTCTGGTATATGAAAAACATGTTTTTCAATGGCAAAAATCAATGAATATTGTAAATGCACAAACAGTAATATCTCCACATTGCACGGTGCAATTCTGAAATTTTTAGCTTTTTCCTGTTAATCCTAGCATGATAAAGAAGATTCAAAGACAGTTAGATGCCAGCTCCTTTCATTCAGTCAGTAGCTTCAAACATTTCTGGTATATGAAAAACATGTTTTTCAATGGCAAAAATCAATGAATATTGTAAATGCACAAACAGTAATATCTCCACATTGCAAGGTGCAATTCTGAAATTTTTTGCTTTTTCCTGCTAATCCTAGCATGATAAAGAAGATTCAAAGAGAGTGAGATGCCAGCTCCTTTCATTCAGTCAGTAGCTTCAAACATTTCTGGTATATGAAAAACATGTTTTTCAATGGCAAAAATCAATGAATATTGTAAATGCACAAACAGTAATATCTCCACATTGCACGGTGCAATTCTGAAATTTTTTGCTTTTTCCTGTTAATCCTAGCATGATAAAGAAGATTCAAAGAGAGTGAGATGCCAGCTCCTTTCATTCAGTCAGTAGCTTCAAACATTTCTGGTATATGAAAAACATGTTTTTCAATGGCAAAAATCAATGAATATTGTAAATGCACAAACAGTAATATCTCCACATTGCAAGGTGCAATTCTGAAATTTTTTGCTTTTTCCTGCTAATCCTAGCATGATAAAGAAGATTCAAAGAGAGTGAGATGCCAGCTCCTTTCATTCAGTCAGTAGCTTCAAACATTTCTGGTATCTGAAAAACATGTTTTTCAATGGCAAAAATCAATGAATATTGTAAATGCACAAACAGTAATATCTCCACATTGCACGGTGCAATTCTGAAATTTTTAGCTTTTTCCTGTTAATCCTAGCATGATAAAGAAGATTCAAAGACAGTTAGATGCCAGCTCCTTTCATTCAGTCAGTAGCTTCAAACATTTCTGGTATATGAAAAACATGTTTTTCAATGGCAAAAATCAATGAATATTGTAAATGCACAAACAGTAATATCTCCACATTGCAAGGTGCAATTCTGAAATTTTTTGCTTTTTCCTGCTAATCCTAGCATGATAAAGAAGATTCAAAGAGAGTGAGATGCCAGCTCCTTTCATTCAGTCAGTAGCTTCAAACATTTCTGGTATATGAAAAACATGTTTTTCAATGGCAAAAATCAATGAATATTGTAAATGCACAAACAGTAATATCTCCACATTGCACGGTGCAATTCTGAAATTTTTAGCTTTTTCCTGTTAATCCTAGCATGATAAAGATTCAAAGAGAGTGAGATGCCAGCTCCTTTCATTCAGTCAGTAGCTTCAAACATTTCTGGTATATGAAAAACATGTTTTTCAATGGCAAAAATCAATGAATATTGTAAATGCACAAACAGTAATATCTCCACATTGCAAGGTGCAATTCTGAAATTTTTTGCTTTTTCCTGCTAATCCTAGCATGATAAAGAAGATTCAAAGAGAGTGAGATGCCAGCTCCTTTCATTCAGTCAGTAGCTTCAAACATTTCTGGTATATGAAAAACATGTTTTTCAATGGCAAAAATCAATGAATATTGTAAATGCACAAACAGTAATATCTCAACATTGCACGGTGCAATTCTGAAATTTTTAGCTTTTTCCTGTTAATCCTAGCATGATAAAGAAGATTCAAAGAGAGTGAGATGCCAGCTCCTTTCATTCAGTCAGTAGCTTCAAACATTTCTGGTATATGAAAAACATGTTTTTCAATGGCAAAAATCAATGAATATTGTAAATGCACAAACAGTAATATCTCCACATTGCAAGGTGCAATTCTGAAATTTTTTGCTTTTTCCTGCTAATCCTAGCATGATAAAGAAGATTCAAAGAGAGTGAGATGCCAGCTCCTTTCATTCAGTCAGTAGCTTCAAACATTTCTGGTATATGAAAAACATGTTTTTCAATGGCAAAAATCAATGAATATTGTAAATGCACAAACAGTAATATCTCAACATTGCACGGTGCAATTCTGAAATTTTTAGCTTTTTCCTGTTAATCCTAGCATGATAAAGAAGATTCAAAGAGAGTGAGATGCCAGCTCCTTTCATTCAGTCAGTAGCTTCAAACATTTCTGGTATATGAAAAACATGTTTTTCAATGGCAAAAATCAATGAATATTGTAAATGCACAAACAGTAATATCTCCACATTGCAAGGTGCAATTCTGAAATTTTTTGCTTTTTCCTGCTAATCCTAGCATGATAAAGAAGATTCAAAGAGAGTGAGATGCCAGCTCCTTTCATTCAGTCAGTAGCTTCAAACATTTCTGGTATATGAAAAACATGTTTTTCAATGGCAAAAATCAATGAATATTGTAAATGCACAAACAGTAATATCTCCACATTGCACGGTGCAATTCTGAAATTTTTTGCTTTTTCCTGTTAATCCTAGCATGATAAAGAAGATTCAAAGAGAGTGAGATGCCAGCTCCTTTCATTCAGTCAGTAGCTTCAAACATTTCTGGTATATGAAAAACATGTTTTTCAATGGCAAAAATCAATGAATATTGTAAATGCACAAACAGTAATATCTCCACATTGCACGGTGCAATTATGAAATTTTTAGCTTTTTCCTGTTAATCCTAGCATGATAAAGAAGATTCAAAGAGTGAGATGCCAGCTCCTTTCATTCAGTCAGTAGCTTCAAACATTTCTGGTATATGAAAAACATGTTTTTCAATGGCAAAAATCAATGAATATTGTAAATGCACAAACAGTAATATCTCCACATTGCAAGGTGCAATTCTGAAATTTTTTGCTTTTTCCTGCTAATCCTAGCATGATAAAGAAGATTCAAAGAGAGTGAGATGCCAGCTCCTTTCATTCAGTCAGTAGCTTCAAACATTTCTGGTATATGAAAAACATGTTTTTCAATGGCAAAAATCAATGAATATTGTAAATGCACAAACAGTAATATCTCAACATTGCACGGTGCAATTCTGAAATTTTTAGCTTTTTCCTGTTAATCCTAGCATGGTAAAGAAGATTCAAAGAGAGTGAGATGCCAGCTCCTTTCATTCAGTCAGTAGCTTCAAACATTTCTGGTATATGAAAAACATGTTTTTCAATGGCAAAAATCAATGAATATTGTAAATGCACAAACTAATATCTCCACATTGCACGGTGCAATGCTGAAATTTTTAGCTTTTTCCTGTTAATCCTAGCATGATAAAGAAGATTCAAAGAGAGTGAGATGCCAGCTCCTTTCATTCAGTCAGTAGCTTCAAACATTTCTGGTATATGAAAAACATGTTTTTCAATGGCAAAAATCAATGAATATTGTAAATGCACAAACAGTAATATCTCCACATTGCAAGGTGCAATTCTGAAATTTTTTGCTTTTTCCTGTTAATCCTAGCATGATAAAGATTCAAAGAGAGTGAGATGCCAGCTCCTTTCATTGTCAGTAGCTTCAAACATTTCTGGTATATGAAAAACATGTTTTTCAATGGCAAAAATCAATGAATATTGTAAATGCACAAACAGTAATATCTCCACATTGCAAGGTGCAATTCTGAAATTTTTTGCTTTTTCCTGCTAATCCTAGCATGATAAAGAAGATTCAAAGAGAGTGAGATGCCAGCTCCTTTCATTCAGTCAGTAGCTTCAAACATTTCTGGTATATGAAAAACATGTTTTTCAATGGCAAAAATCAATGAATATTGTAAATGCACAAACAGTAATATCTCCACATTGCACGGTGCAATTCTGAAATTTTTTGCTTTTTCCTGTTAATCCTAGCATGATAAAGAAGATTCAAAGAGAGTGAGATGCCAGCTCCTTTCATTCAGTCAGTAGCTTCAAACATTTCTGGTATATGAAAAACATGTTTTTCAATGGCAAAAATCAATGAATATTGTAAATGCACAAACAGTAATATCTCCACATTGCAAGGTGCAATTCTGAAATTTTTTGCTTTTTCCTGCTAATCCTAGCATGATAAAGAAGATTCAAAGAGAGTGAGATGCCAGCTCCTTTCATTCAGTCAGTAGCTTCAAACATTTCTGGTATATGAAAAACATGTTTTTCAATGGCAAAAATCAATGAATATTGTAAATGCACAAACAGTAATATCTCCACATTGCACGGTGCAATTCTGAAATTTTTTGCTTTTTCCTGTTAATCCTAGCATGATAAAGAAGATTCAAAGAGAGTGAGATGCCAGCTCCTTTCATTCAGTCAGTAGCTTCAAACATTTCTGGTATATGAAAAACATGTTTTTCAATGGCAAAAATCAATGAATATTGTAAATGCACAAACAGTAATATCTCCACATTGCACGGTGCAATTCTGAAATTTTTAGCTTTTTCCTGTTAATCCTAGCATGATAAAGAAGATTCAAAGACAGTTAGATGCCAGCTCCTTTCATTCAGTCAGTAGCTTCAAACATTTCTGGTATATGAAAAACATGTTTTTCAATGGCAAAAATCAATGAATATTGTAAATGCACAAACAGTAATATCTCCACATTGCACGGTGCAATTCTGAAATTTTTTGCTTTTTCCTGTTAATCCTAGCATGATAAAGAAGATTCAAAGAGAGTGAGATGCCAGCTCCTTTCATTCAGTCAGTAGCTTCAAACATTTCTGGTATATGAAAAACATGTTTTTCAATGGCAAAAATCAATGAATATTGTAAATGCACAAACAGTAATATCTCCACATTGCACGGTGCAATTCTGAAATTTTTAGCTTTTTCCTGTTAATCCTAGCATGATAAAGAAGATTCAAAGACAGTTAGATGCCAGCTCCTTTCATTCAGTCAGTAGCTTCAAACATTTCTGGTATATGAAAAACATGTTTTTCAATGGCAAAAATCAATGAATATTGTAAATGCACAAACAGTAATATCTCCACATTGCAAGGTGCAATTCTGAAATTTTTTGCTTTTTCCTGCTAATCCTAGCATGATAAAGAAGATTCAAAGAGAGTGAGATGCCAGCTCCTTTCATTCAGTCAGTAGCTTCAAACATTTCTGGTATATGAAAAACATGTTTTTCAATGGCAAAAATCAATGAATATTGTAAATGCACAAACAGTAATATCTCCACATTGCACGGTGCAATTCTGAAATTTTTTGCTTTTTCCTGTTAATCCTAGCATGATAAAGAAGATTCAAAGAGAGTGAGATGCCAGCTCCTTTCATTCAGTCAGTAGCTTCAAACATTTCTGGTATATGAAAAACATGTTTTTCAATGGCAAAAATCAATGAATATTGTAAATGCACAAACAGTAATATCTCCACATTGCAAGGTGCAATTCTGAAATTTTTTGCTTTTTCCTGCTAATCCTAGCATGATAAAGAAGATTCAAAGAGAGTGAGATGCCAGCTCCTTTCATTCAGTCAGTAGCTTCAAACATTTCTGGTATCTGAAAAACATGTTTTTCAATGGCAAAAATCAATGAATATTGTAAATGCACAAACAGTAATATCTCCACATTGCACGGTGCAATTCTGAAATTTTTAGCTTTTTCCTGTTAATCCTAGCATGATAAAGAAGATTCAAAGACAGTTAGATGCCAGCTCCTTTCATTCAGTCAGTAGCTTCAAACATTTCTGGTATATGAAAAACATGTTTTTCAATGGCAAAAATCAATGAATATTGTAAATGCACAAACAGTAATATCTCCACATTGCAAAGTGCAATTCTGAAATTTTTTGCTTTTTCCTGCTAATCCTAGCATGATAAAGAAGATTCAAAGAGAGTGAGATGCCAGCTCCTTTCATTCAGTCAGTAGCTTCAAACATTTCTGGTATATGAAAAACATGTTTTTCAATGGCAAAAATCAATGAATATTGTAAATGCACAAACAGTAATATCTCCACATTGCACGGTGCAATTCTGAAATTTTTAGCTTTTTCCTGTTAATCCTAGCATGATAAAGAAGATTCAAAGAGAGTGAGATGCCAGCTCCTTTCATTCAGTCAGTAGCTTCAAACATTTCTGGTATATGAAAAACATGTTTTTCAATGGCAAAAATCAATGAATATTGTAAATGCACAAACAGTAATATCTCCACATTGCAAGGTGCAATTCTGAAATTTTTTGCTTTTTCCTGTTAATCCTAGCATGATAAAGAAGATTCAAAGAGAGTGAGATGCCAGCTCCTTTCATTCAGTCAGTAGCTTCAAACATTTCTGGTATATGAAAAACATGTTTTTCAATGGCAAAAATCAATGAATATTGTAAATGCACAAACAGTAATATCTCCACATTGCACGGTGCAATTCTGAAATTTTTAGCTTTTTCCTGTTAATCCTAGCATGATAAAGATTCAAAGAGAGTGAGATGCCAGCTCTTTTCATTCAGTCAGTAGCTTCAAACATTTCTGGTATATGAAAAACATGTTTTTCAATGGCAAAAATCAATGAATATTGTAAATGCACAAACAGTAATATCTCCACATTGCAAGGTGCAATTCTGAAATTTTTTGCTTTTTCCTGTTAATCCTAGCATGATAAAGAAGATTCAAAGAGAGTGAGATGCCAGCTCCTTTCATTCAGTCAGTAGCTTCAAACATTTCTGGTATATGAAAAACATGTTTTTCAATGGCAAAAATCAATGAATATTGTAAATGCACAAACAGTAATATCTCAACATTGCACGGTGCAATTCTGAAATTTTTAGCTTTTTCCTGTTAATCCTAGCATGATAAAGAAGATTCAAAGAGAGTGAGATGCCAGCTCCTTTCATTCAGTCAGTAGCTTCAAACATTTCTGGTATATGAAAAACATGTTTTTCAATGGCAAAAATCAATGAATATTGTAAATGCACAAACAGTAATATCTCCACATTGCAAGGTGCAATTCTGAAATTTTTTGCTTTTTCCTGCTAATCCTAGCATGATAAAGAAGATTCAAAGAGAGTGAGATGCCAGCTCCTTTCATTCAGTCAGTAGCTTCAAACATTTCTGGTATATGAAAAACATGTTTTTCAATGGCAAAAATCAATGAATATTGTAAATGCACAAACAGTAATATCTCAACATTGCACGGTGCAATTCTGAAATTTTTATCTTTTTCCTGTTAATCCTAGCATGATAAAGAAGATTCAAAGAGAGTGAGATGCCAGCTCCTTTCATTCAGTCAGTAGCTTCAAACATTTCTGGTATATGAAAAACATGTTTTTCAATGGCAAAAATCAATGAATATTGTAAATGCACAAACAGTAATATCTCCACATTGCAAGGTGCAATTCTGAAATTTTTTGCTTTTTCCTGCTAATCCTAGCATGATAAAGAAGATTCAAAGAGAGTGAGATGCCAGCTCCTTTCATTCAGTCAGTAGCTTCAAACATTTCTGGTATATGAAAAACATGTTTTTCAATGGCAAAAATCAATGAATATTGTAAATGCACAAACAGTAATATCTCCACATTGCACGGTGCAATTCTGAAATTTTTTGCTTTTTCCTGTTAATCCTAGCATGATAAAGAAGATTCAAAGAGAGTGAGATGCCAGCTCCTTTCATTCAGTCAGTAGCTTCAAACATTTCTGGTATATGAAAAACATGTTTTTCAATGGCAAAAATCAATGAATATTGTAAATGCACAAACAGTAATATCTCCACATTGCACGGTGCAATTCTGAAATTTTTAGCTTTTTCCTGTTAATCCTAGCATGATAAAGAAGATTCAAAGACAGTTAGATGCCAGCTCCTTTCATTCAGTCAGTAGCTTCAAACATTTCTGGTATATGAAAAACATGTTTTTCAATGGCAAAAATCAATGAATATTGTAAATGCACAAACAGTAATATCTCCACATTGCAAGGTGCAATTCTGAAATTTTTTGCTTTTTCCTGCTAATCCTAGCATGATAAAGAAGATTCAAAGAGAGTGAGATGCCAGCTCCTTTCATTCAGTCAGTAGCTTCAAACATTTCTGGTATATGAAAAACATGTTTTTCAATGGCAAAAATCAATGAATATTGTAAATGCACAAACAGTAATATCTCCACATTGCACGGTGCAATTCTGAAATTTTTTGCTTTTTCCTGTTAATCCTAGCATGATAAAGAAGATTCAAAGAGAGTGAAATGCCAGCTCCTTTCATTCAGTCAGTAGCTTCAAACATTTCTGGTATATGAAAAACATGTTTTTCAATGGCAAAAATCAATGAATATTGTAAATGCACAAACAGTAATATCTCCACATTGCAAGGTGCAATTCTGAAATTTTTTGCTTTTTCCTGCTAATCCTAGCATGATAAAGAAGATTCAAAGAGAGTGAGATGCCAGCTCCTTTCATTCAGTCAGTAGCTTCAAACATTTCTGGTATCTGAAAAACATGTTTTTCAATGGCAAAAATCAATGAATATTGTAAATGCACAAACAGTAATATCTCCACATTGCACGGTGCAATTCTGAAATTTTTAGCTTTTTCCTGTTAATCCTAGCATGATAAAGAAGATTCAAAGACAGTTAGATGCCAGCTCCTTTCATTCAGTCAGTAGCTTCAAACATTTCTGGTATATGAAAAACATGTTTTTCAATGGCAAAAATCAATGAATATTGTAAATGCACAAACAGTAATATCTCCACATTGCAAGGTGCAATTCTGAAATTTTTTGCTTTTTCCTGCTAATCCTAGCATGATAAAGAAGATTCAAAGAGAGTGAGATGCCAGCTCCTTTCATTCAGTCAGTAGCTTCAAACATTTCTGGTATATGAAAAACATGTTTTTCAATGGCAAAAATCAATGAATATTGTAAATGCACAAACAGTAATATCTCCACATTGCACGGTGCAATTCTGAAATTTTTATCTTTTTCCTGTTAATCCTAGCATGATAAAGAAGATTCAAAGAGAGTGAGATGCCAGCTCCTTTCATTCAGTCAGTAGCTTCAAACATTTCTGGTATATGAAAAACATGTTTTTCAATGGCAAAAATCAATGAATATTGTAAATGCACAAACAGTAATATCTCCACATTGCAAGGTGCAATTCTGAAATTTTTTGCTTTTTCCTGTTAATCCTAGCATGATAAAGAAGATTCAAAGAGAGTGAGATGCCAGCTCCTTTCATTCAGTCAGTAGCTTCAAACATTTCTGGTATATGAAAAACATGTTTTTCAATGGCAAAAATCAATGAATATTGTAAATGCACAAACAGTAATATCTCCACATTGCACGGTGCAATTCTGAAATTTTTAGCTTTTTCCTGTTAATCCTAGCATGATAAAGAAGATTCAAAGAGAGTGAGATGCCAGCTCCTTTCATTCAGTCAGTAGCTTCAAACATTTCTGGTATATGAAAAACATGTTTTTCAATGGCAAAAATCAATGAATATTGTAAATGCACAAACAGTAATATCTCCACATTGCAAGGTGCAATTCTGAAATTTTTTGCTTTTTCCTGCTAATCCTAGCATGATAAAGAAGATTCAAAGAGAGTGAGATGCCAGCTCCTTTCATTCAGTCAGTAGCTTCAAACATTTCTGGTATATGAAAAACATGTTTTTCAATGGCAAAAATCAATGAATATTGTAAATGCACAAACAGTAATATCTCAACATTGCACGGTGCAATTCTGAAATTTTTAGCTTTTTCCTGTTAATCCTAGCATGATAAAGAAGATTCAAAGAGAGTGAGATGCCAGCTCCTTTCATTCAGTCAGTAGCTTCAAACATTTCTGGTATATGAAAAACATGTTTTTCAATGGCAAAAATCAATGAATATTGTAAATGCACAAACAGTAATATCTCCACATTGCAAGGTGCAATTCTGAAATTTTTTGCTTTTTCCTGCTAATCCTAGCATGATAAAGAAGATTCAAAGAGAGTGAGATGCCAGCTCCTTTCATTCAGTCAGTAGCTTCAAACATTTCTGGTATATGAAAAACGTTTTTCAATGGCAAAAATCAATGAATATTGTAAATGCACAAACAGTAATATCTCAACATTGCACGGTGCAATTCTGAAATTTTTAGCTTTTTCCTGTTAATCCTAGCATGATAAAGAAGATTCAAAGAGAGTGAGATGCCAGCTCCTTTCATTCAGTCAGTAGCTTCAAACATTTCTGGTATATGAAAAACATGTTTTTCAATGGCAAAAATCAATGAATATTGTAAATGCACAAACAGTAATATCTCCACATTGCAAGGTGCAATTCTGAAATTTTTTGCTTTTTCCTGCTAATCCTAGCATGATAAAGAAGATTCAAAGAGAGTGAGATGCCAGCTCCTTTCATTCAGTCAGTAGCTTCAAACATTTCTGGTATATGAAAAACATGTTTTTCAATGGCAAAAATCAATGAATATTGTAAATGCACAAACAGTAATATCTCAACATTGCACGGTGCAATTCTGAAATTTTTAGCTTTTTCCTGTTAATCCTAGCATGATAAAGAAGATTCAAAGAGAGTGAGATGCCAGCTCCTTTCATTCAGTCAGTAGCTTCAAACATTTCTGGTATATGAAAAACATGTTTTTCAATGGCAAAAATCAATGAATATTGTAAATGCACAAACAGATATCTCCACATTGCAAGGTGCAATTCTGAAATTTTTTGCTTTTTCCTGTTAATCCTAGCATGATAAAGAAGATTCAAAGAGAGTGAGATGCCAGCTCCTTTCATTCAGTCAGTAGCTTCAAACATTTCTGGTATATGAAAAACATGTTTTTCAATGGCAAAAATCAATGAATATTGTAAATGCACAAACAGTAATATCTCCACATTGCAAGGTGCAATTCTGAAATTTTTTGCTTTTTCCTGCTAATCCTAGCATGATAAAGAAGATTCAAAGAGAGTGAGATGCCAGCTCCTTTCATTCAGTCAGTAGCTTCAAACATTTCTGGTATATGAAAAACATGTTTTTCAATGGCAAAAATCAATGAATATTGTAAATGCACAAACAGTAATATCTCCACATTGCACGGTGCAATTCTGAAATTTTTAGCTTTTTCCTGTTAATCCTAGCATGATAAAGAAGATTCAAAGACAGTTAGATGCCAGCTCCTTTCATTCAGTCAGTAGCTTCAAACATTTCTGGTATATGAAAAACATGTTTTTCAATGGCAAAAATCAATGAATATTGTAAATGCACAAACAGTAATATCTCCACATTGCAAGGTGCAATTCTGAAATTTTTTGCTTTTTCCTGCTAATCCTAGCATGATAAAGATTCAAAGAGAGTGAGATGCCAGCTCCTTTCATTCAGTCAGTAGCTTCAAACATTTCTGGTATATGAAAAACATGTTTTTCAATGGCAAAAATCAATGAATATTGTAAATGCACAAACAGTAATATCTCCACATTGCACGGTGCAATTCTGAAATTTTTAGCTTTTTCCTGTTAATCCTAGCATGATAAAGAAGATTCAAAGAGAGTGAGATGCCAGCTCCTTTCATTCAGTCAGTAGCTTCAAACATTTCTGGTATATGAAAAACATGTTTTTCAATGGCAAAAATCAATGAATATTGTAAATGCACAAACAGTAATATCTCCACATTGCAAGGTGCAATTCTGAAATTTTTTGCTTTTTCCTGCTAATCCTAGCATGATAAAGAAGATTCAAAGAGAGTGAGATGCCAGCTCCTTTCATTCAGTCAGTAGCTTCAAACATTTCTGGTATATGAAAAACATGTTTTTCAATGGCAAAAATCAATGAATATTGTAAATGCACAAACAGTAATATCTCCACATTGCACGGTGCAATTCTGAAATTTTTAGCTTTTTCCTGTTAATCCTAGCATGATAAAGAAGATTCAAAGAGAGTGAGATGCCAGCTCCTTTCATTCAGTCAGTAGCTTCAAACATTTCTGGTATATGAAAAACATGTTTTTCAATGGCAAAAATCAATGAATATTGTAAATGCACAAACAGTAATATCTCCACATTGCAAGGTGCAATTCTGAAATTTTTTGCTTTTTCCTGCTAATCCTAGCATGATAAAGAAGATTCAAAGAGAGTGAGATGCCAGCTCCTTTCATTCAGTCAGTAGCTTCAAACATTTCTGGTATATGAAAAACATGTTTTTCAATGGCAAAAATCAATGAATATTGTAAATGCACAAACTAATATCTCCACATTGCACGGTGCAATGCTGAAATTTTTAGCTTTTTCCTGTTAATCCTAGCATGATAAAGAAGATTCAAAGAGAGTGAGATGCCAGCTCCTTTCATTCAGTCAGTAGCTTCAAACATTTCTGGTATATGAAAAACATGTTTTTCAATGGCAAAAATCAATGAATATTGTAAATGCACAAACAGTAATATCTCCACATTGCAAGGTGCAATTCTGAAATTTTTTGCTTTTTCCTGTTAATCCTAGCATGATAAAGATTCAAAGAGAGTGAGATGCCAGCTCCTTTCATTGTCAGTAGCTTCAAACATTTCTGGTATATGAAAAACGTTTTTCAATGGCAAAAATCAATGAATATTGTAAATGCACAAACAGTAATATCTCCACATTGCAAGGTGCAATTCTGAAATTTTTTGCTTTTTCCTGCTAATCCTAGCATGATAAAGAAGATTCAAAGAGAGTGAGATGCCAGCTCCTTTCATTCAGTCAGTAGCTTCAAACATTTCTGGTATATGAAAAACATGTTTTTCAATGGCAAAAATCAATGAATATTGTAAATGCACAAACAGTAATATCTCCACATTGCACGGTGCAATTCTGAAATTTTTAGCTTTTTCCTGTTAATCCTAGCATGATAAAGAAGATTCAAAGAGAGTGAGATGCCAGCTCCTTTCATTCAGTCAGTAGCTTCAAACATTTCTGGTATATGAAAAACATGTTTTTCAATGGCAAAAATCAATGAATATTGTAAATGCACAAACAGTAATATCTCCACATTGCAAGGTGCAATTCTGAAATTTTTTGCTTTTTCCTGCTAATCCTAGCATGATAAAGAAGATTCAAAGAGAGTGAGATGCCAGCTCCTTTCATTCAGTCAGTAGCTTCAAACATTTCTGGTATATGAAAAACATGTTTTTCAATGGCAAAAATCAATGAATATTGTAAATGCACAAACAGTAATATCTCCACATTGCACGGTGCAATTCTGAAATTTTTAGCTTTTTCCTGTTAATCCTAGCATGATAAAGAAGATTCAAAGAGAGTGAGATGCCAGCTCCTTTCATTCAGTCAGTAGCTTCAAACATTTCTGGTATATGAAAAACATGTTTTTCAATGGCAAAAATCAATGAATATTGTAAATGCACAAACAGTAATATCTCCACATTGCAAGGTGCAATTCTGAAATTTTTTGCTTTTTCCTGCTAATCCTAGCATGATAAAGAAGATTCAAAGAGAGTGAGATGCCAGCTCCTTTCATTCAGTCAGTAGCTTCAAACATTTCTGGTATATGAAAAACATGTTTTTCAATGGCAAAAATCAATGAATATTGTAAATGCACAAACAGTAATATCTCCACATTGCACGGTGCAATTATGAAATTTTTAGCTTTTTCCTGTTAATCCTAGCATGATAAAGAAGATTCAAAGAGAGTGAGATGCCAGCTCCTTTCATTCAGTCAGTAGCTTCAAACATTTCTGGTATATGAAAAACATGTTTTTCAATGGCAAAAATCAATGAATATTGTAAATGCACAAACAGTAATATCTCCACATTGCAAGGTGCAATTCTGAAATTTTTTGCTTTTTCCTGCTAATCCTAGCATGATAAAGAAGATTCAAAGAGAGTGAGATGCCAGCTCCTTTCATTCAGTCAGTAGCTTCAAACATTTCTGGTATATGAAAAACATGTTTTTCAATGGCAAAAATCAATGAATATTGTAAATGCACAAACAGTAATATCTCAACATTGCACGGTGCAATTCTGAAATTTTTAGCTTTTTCCTGTTAATCCTAGCATGATAAAGAAGATTCAAAGAGAGTGAGATGCCAGCTCCTTTCATTCAGTCAGTAGCTTCAAACATTTCTGGTATATGAAAAACGTTTTTCAATGGCAAAAATCAATGAATATTGTAAATGCACAAACTAATATCTCCACATTGCACGGTGCAATGCTGAAATTTTTAGCTTTTTCCTGTTAATCCTAGCATGATAAAGAAGATTCAAAGAGAGTGAGATGCCAGCTCCTTTCATTCAGTCAGTAGCTTCAAACATTTCTGGTATATGAAAAACATGTTTTTCAATGGCAAAAATCAATGAATATTGTAAATGCACAAACAGTAATATCTCCACATTGCAAGGTGCAATTCTGAAATTTTTTGCTTTTTCCTGTTAATCCTAGCATGATAAAGATTCAAAGAGAGTGAGATGCCAGCTCCTTTCATTGTCAGTAGCTTCAAACATTTCTGGTATATGAAAAACATGTTTTTCAATGGCAAAAATCAATGAATATTGTAAATGCACAAACAGTAATATCTCCACATTGCAAGGTGCAATTCTGAAATTTTTTGCTTTTTCCTGCTAATCCTAGCATGATAAAGAAGATTCAAAGAGAGTGAGATGCCAGCTCCTTTCATTCAGTCAGTAGCTTCAAACATTTCTGGTATATGAAAAACATGTTTTTCAATGGCAAAAATCAATGAATATTGTAAATGCACAAACAGTAATATCTCCACATTGCACGGTGCAATTCTGAAATTTTTAGCTTTTTCCTGTTAATCCTAGCATGATAAAGAAGATTCAAAGAGAGT
Organism: Phyllobates terribilis; assembly: GCF_046119375.1. Taxonomy (NCBI): domain Eukaryota; kingdom Metazoa; phylum Chordata; class Amphibia; order Anura; family Dendrobatidae; genus Phyllobates; species Phyllobates terribilis. Next base: position 20,202 of record NW_027368687.1, on the reverse strand, counting down.
GAGATGCCAGCTCCTTTCATTCAGTCAGTAGCTTCAAACATTTCTGGTATATGAAAAACATGTTTTTCAATGGCAAAAATCAATGAATATTGTAAATGCACAAACAGTAATATCTCCACATTGCAAGGTGCAATTCTGAAATTTTTTGCTTTTTCCTGCTAATCCTAGCATGATAAAGAAGATTCAAAGAGAGTGAGATGCCAGCTCCTTTCATTCAGTCAGTAGCTTCAAACATTTCTGGTATATGAAAAACATGTTTTTCAATGGCAAAAATCAATGAATATTGTAAATGCACAAACAGTAATATCTCCACATTGCACGGTGCAATTCTGAAATTTTTTGCTTTTTCCTGTTAATCCTAGCATGATAAAGAAGATTCAAAGAGAGTGAGATGCCAGCTCCTTTCATTCAGTCAGTAGCTTCAAACATTTCTGGTATATGAAAAACATGTTTTTCAATGGCAAAAATCAATGAATATTGTAAATGCACAAACAGTAATATCTCCACATTGCACGGTGCAATTCTGAAATTTTTAGCTTTTTCCTGTTAATCCTAGCATGATAAAGAAGATTCAAAGACAGTTAGATGCCAGCTCCTTTCATTCAGTCAGTAGCTTCAAACATTTCTGGTATATGAAAAACATGTTTTTCAATGGCAAAAATCAATGAATATTGTAAATGCACAAACAGTAATATCTCCACATTGCAAGGTGCAATTCTGAAATTTTTTGCTTTTTCCTGCTAATCCTAGCATGATAAAGAAGATTCAAAGAGAGTGAGATGCCAGCTCCTTTCATTCAGTCAGTAGCTTCAAACATTTCTGGTATATGAAAAACATGTTTTTCAATGGCAAAAATCAATGAATATTGTAAATGCACAAACAGTAATATCTCCACATTGCACGGTGCAATTCTGAAATTTTTTGCTTTTTCCTGTTAATCCTAGCATGATAAAGAAGATTCAAAGAGAGTGAGATGCCAGCTCCTTTCATTCAGTCAGTAGCTTCAAACATTTCTGGTATATGAAAAACATGTTTTTCAATGGCAAAAATCAATGAATATTGTAAATGCACAAACAGTAATATCTCCACATTGCAAGGTGCAATTCTGAAATTTTTTGCTTTTTCCTGCTAATCCTAGCATGATAAAGAAGATTCAAAGAGAGTGAGATGCCAGCTCCTTTCATTCAGTCAGTAGCTTCAAACATTTCTGGTATCTGAAAAACATGTTTTTCAATGGCAAAAATCAATGAATATTGTAAATGCACAAACAGTAATATCTCCACATTGCACGGTGCAATTCTGAAATTTTTAGCTTTTTCCTGTTAATCCTAGCATGATAAAGAAGATTCAAAGACAGTTAGATGCCAGCTCCTTTCATTCAGTAAGTAGCTTCAAACATTTCTGGTATATGAAAAACATGTTTTTCAATGGCAAAAATCAATGAATATTGTAAATGCACAAACAGTAATATCTCCACATTGCAAGGTGCAATTCTGAAATTTTTTGCTTTTTCCTGCTAATCCTAGCATGATAAAGAAGATTCAAAGAGAGTGAGATGCCAGCTCCTTTCATTCAGTCAGTAGCTTCAAACATTTCTGGTATATGAAAAACATGTTTTTCAATGGCAAAAATCAATGAATATTGTAAATGCACAAACAGTAATATCTCCACATTGCACGGTGCAATTCTGAAATTTTTAGCTTTTTCCTGTTAATCCTAGCATGATAAAGAAGATTCAAAGAGAGTGAGATGCCAGCTCCTTTCATTCAGTCAGTAGCTTCAAACATTTCTGGTATATGAAAAACATGTTTTTCAATGGCAAAAATCAATGAATATTGTAAATGCACAAACAGTAATATCTCCACATTGCAAGGTGCAATTCTGAAATTTTTTGCTTTTTCCTGTTAATCCTAGCATGATAAAGAAGATTCAAAGAGAGTGAGATGCCAGCTCCTTTCATTCAGTCAGTAGCTTCAAACATTTCTGGTATATGAAAAACATGTTTTTCAATGGCAAAAATCAATGAATATTGTAAATGCACAAACAGTAATATCTCCACATTGCACGGTGCAATTCTGAAATTTTTAGCTTTTTCCTGTTAATCCTAGCATGATAAAGAAGATTCAAAGAGAGTGAGATGCCAGCTCCTTTCATTCAGTCAGTAGCTTCAAACATTTCTGGTATATGAAAAACATGTTTTTCAATGGCAAAAATCAATGAATATTGTAAATGCACAAACAGTAATATCTCCACATTGCAAGGTGCAATTCTGAAATTTTTTGCTTTTTCCTGCTAATCCTAGCATGATAAAGAAGATTCAAAGAGAGTGAGATGCCAGCTCCTTTCATTCAGTCAGTAGCTTCAAACATTTCTGGTATATGAAAAACATGTTTTTCAATGGCAAAAATCAATGAATATTGTAAATGCACAAACAGTAATATCTCAACATTGCACGGTGCAATTCTGAAATTTTTAGCTTTTTCCTGTTAATCCTAGCATGATAAAGAAGATTCAAAGAGAGTGAGATGCCAGCTCCTTTCATTCAGTCAGTAGCTTCAAACATTTCTGGTATATGAAAAACATGTTTTTCAATGGCAAAAATCAATGAATATTGTAAATGCACAAACAGTAATATCTCCACATTGCAAGGTGCAATTCTGAAATTTTTTGCTTTTTCCTGCTAATCCTAGCATGATAAAGAAGATTCAAAGAGAGTGAGATGCCAGCTCCTTTCAGTCAGTAGCTTCAAACATTTCTGGTATATGAAAAACATGTTTTTCAATGGCAAAAATCAATGAATATTGTAAATGCACAAACAGTAATATCTCAACATTGCACGGTGCAATTCTGAAATTTTTAGCTTTTTCCTGTTAATCCTAGCATGATAAAGAAGATTCAAAGAGAGTGAGATGCCAGCTCCTTTCATTCAGTCAGTAGCTTCAAACATTTCTGGTATATGAAAAACATGTTTTTCAATGGCAAAAATCAATGAATATTGTAAATGCACAAACAGTAATATCTCCACATTGCAAGGTGCAATTCTGAAATTTTTTGCTTTTTCCTGCTAATCCTAGCATGATAAAGAAGATTCAAAGAGAGTGAGATGCCAGCTCCTTTCATTCAGTCAGTAGCTTCAAACATTTCTGGTATATGAAAAACATGTTTTTCAATGGCAAAAATCAATGAATATTGTAAATGCACAAACAGTAATATCTCAACATTGCACGGTGCAATTCTGAAATTTTTTGCTTTTTCCTGTTAATCCTAGCATGATAAAGAAGATTCAAAGAGAGTGAGATGCCAGCTCCTTTCATTCAGTCAGTAGCTTCAAACATTTCTGGTATATGAAAAACATGTTTTTCAATGGCAAAAATCAATGAATATTGTAAATGCACAAACAGTAATATCTCCACATTGCACGGTGCAATTCTGAAATTTTTAGCTTTTTCCTGTTAATCCTAGCATGATAAAGAAGATTCAAAGACAGTTAGATGCCAGCTCCTTTCATTCAGTCAGTAGCTTCAAACATTTCTGGTATATGAAAAACATGTTTTTCAATGGCAAAAATCAATGAATATTGTAAATGCACAAACAGTAATATCTCCACATTGCAAGGTGCAATTCTGAAATTTTTTGCTTTTTCCTGCTAATCCTAGCATGATAAAGAAGATTCAAAGAGAGTGAGATGCCAGCTCCTTTCATTCAGTCAGTAGCTTCAAACATTTCTGGTATATGAAAAACATGTTTTTCAATGGCAAAAATCAATGAATATTGTAAATGCACAAACAGTAATATCTCCACATTGCAAGGTGCAATTCTGAAATTTTTTGCTTTTTCCTGCTAATCCTAGCATGATAAAGAAGATTCAAAGAGAGTGAGATGCCAGCTCCTTTCATTCAGTCAGTAGCTTCAAACATTTCTGGTATATGAAAAACATGTTTTTCAATGGCAAAAATCAATGAATATTGTAAATGCACAAACAGTAATATCTCCACATTGCACGGTGCAATTCTGAAATTTTTAGCTTTTTCCTGTTAATCCTAGCATGATAAAGAAGATTCAAAGAGAGTGAGATGCCAGCTCCTTTCATTCAGTCAGTAGCTTCAAACATTTCTGGTATATGAAAAACATGTTTTTCAATGGCAAAAATCAATGAATATTGTAAATGCACAAACAGTAATATCTCCACATTGCAAGGTGCAATTCTGAAATTTTTTGCTTTTTCCTGTTAATCCTAGCATGATAAAGAAGATTCAAAGAGAGTGAGATGCCAGCTCCTTTCATTCAGTCAGTAGCTTCAAACATTTCTGGTATATGAAAAACATGTTTTTCAATGGCAAAAATCAATGAATATTGTAAATGCACAAACAGTAATATCTCCACATTGCACGGTGCAATTCTGAAATTTTTAGCTTTTTCCTGTTAATCCTAGCATGATAAAGAAGATTCAAAGAGAGTGAGATGCCAGCTCCTTTCATTCAGTCAGTAGCTTCAAACATTTCTGGTATATGAAAAACATGTTTTTCAATGGCAAAAATCAATGAATATTGTAAATGCACAAACAGTAATATCTCCACATTGCAAGGTGCAATTCTGAAATTTTTTGCTTTTTCCTGCTAATCCTAGCATGATAAAGAAGATTCAAAGAGAGTGAGATGCCAGCTCCTTTCATTCAGTCAGTAGCTTCAAACATTTCTGGTATATGAAAAACATGTTTTTCAATGGCAAAAATCAATGAATATTGTAAATGCACAAACAGTAATATCTCAACATTGCACGGTGCAATTCTGAAATTTTTAGCTTTTTCCTGTTAATCCTAGCATGATAAAGAAGATTCAAAGAGAGTGAGATGCCAGCTCCTTTCATTCAGTCAGTAGCTTCAAACATTTCTGGTATATGAAAAACATGTTTTTCAATGGCAAAAATCAATGAATATTGTAAATGCACAAACAGTAATATCTCCACATTGCAAGGTGCAATTCTGAAATTTTTTGCTTTTTCCTGCTAATCCTAGCATGATAAAGAAGATTCAAAGAGAGTGAGATGCCAGCTCCTTTCAGTCAGTAGCTTCAAACATTTCTGGTATATGAAAAACATGTTTTTCAATGGCAAAAATCAATGAATATTGTAAATGCACAAACAGTAATATCTCAACATTGCACGGTGCAATTCTGAAATTTTTAGCTTTTTCCTGTTAATCCTAGCATGATAAAGAAGATTCAAAGAGAGTGAGATGCCAGCTCCTTTCATTCAGTCAGTAGCTTCAAACATTTCTGGTATATGAAAAACATGTTTTTCAATGGCAAAAATCAATGAATATTGTAAATGCACAAACAGTAATATCTCCACATTGCAAGGTGCAATTCTGAAATTTTTTGCTTTTCCTGCTAATCCTAGCATGATAAAGAAGATTCAAAGAGAGTGAGATGCCAGCTCCTTTCATTCAGTCAGTAGCTTCAAACATTTCTGGTATATGAAAAACATGTTTTTCAATGGCAAAAATCAATGAATATTGTAAATGCACAAACAGTAATATCTCAACATTGCACGGTGCAATTCTGAAATTTTTAGCTTTTTCCTGTTAATCCTAGCATGATAAAGAAGATTCAAAGAGAGTGAGATGCCAGCTCCTTTCATTCAGTCAGTAGCTTCAAACATTTCTGGTATATGAAAAACATGTTTTTCAATGGCAAAAATCAATGAATATTGTAAATGCACAAACAGATATCTCCACATTGCAAGGTGCAATTCTGAAATTTTTTGCTTTTTCCTGTTAATCCTAGCATGATAAAGAAGATTCAAAGAGAGTGAGATGCCAGCTCCTTTCATTCAGTCAGTAGCTTCAAACATTTCTGGTATATGAAAAACATGTTTTTCAATGGCAAAAATCAATGAATATTGTAAATGCACAAACAGTAATATCTCCACATTGCAAGGTGCAATTCTGAAATTTTTTGCTTTTTCCTGCTAATCCTAGCATGATAAAGAAGATTCAAAGAGAGTGAGATGCCAGCTCCTTTCATTCAGTCAGTAGCTTCAAACATTTCTGGTATATGAAAAACATGTTTTTCAATGGCAAAATCAATGAATATTGTAAATGCACAAACAGTAATATCTCCACATTGCACGGTGCAATTCTGAAATTTTTAGCTTTTTCCTGTTAATCCTAGCATGATAAAGAAGATTCAAAGAGAGTGAGATGCCAGCTCCTTTCATTCAGTCAGTAGCTTCAAACATTTCTGGTATATGAAAAACATGTTTTTCAATGGCAAAAATCAATGAATATTGTAAATGCACAAACAGTAATATCTCCACATTGCAAGGTGCAATTCTGAAATTTTTTGCTTTTTCCTGTTAATCCTAGCATGATAAAGAAGATTCAAAGAGAGTGAGATGCCAGCTCCTTTCATTCAGTCAGTAGCTTCAAACATTTCTGGTATATGAAAAACATGTTTTTCAATGGCAAAAATCAATGAATATTGTAAATGCACAAACAGTAATATCTCCACATTGCACGGTGCAATTCTGAAATTTTTAGCTTTTTCCTGTTAATCCTAGCATGATAAAGAAGATTCAAAGAGAGTGAGATGCCAGCTCCTTTCATTCAGTCAGTAGCTTCAAACATTTCTGGTATATGAAAAACATGTTTTTCAATGGCAAAAATCAATGAATATTGTAAATGCACAAACAGTAATATCTCCACATTGCAAGGTGCAATTCTGAAATTTTTTGCTTTTTCCTGCTAATCCTAGCATGATAAAGAAGATTCAAAGAGAGTGAGATGCCAGCTCCTTTCATTCAGTCAGTAGCTTCAAACATTTCTGGTATATGAAAAACATGTTTTTCAATGGCAAAAATCAATGAATATTGTAAATGCACAAACAGTAATATCTCCACATTGCAAGGTGCAATTCTGAAATTTTTTGCTTTTTCCTGTTAATCCTAGCATGATAAAGAAGATTCAAAGAGAGTGAGATGCCAGCTCCTTTCATTCAGTCAGTAGCTTCAAACATTTCTGGTATATGAAAAACATGTTTTTCAATGGCAAAAATCAATGAATATTGTAAATGCACAAACAGTAATATCTCCACATTGCACGGTGCAATTCTGAAATTTTTAGCTTTTTCCTGTTAATCCTAGCATGATAAAGATTCAAAGAGAGTGAGATGCCAGCTCTTTTCATTCAGTCAGTAGCTTCAAACATTTCTGGTATATGAAAAACATGTTTTTCAATGGCAAAAATCAATGAATATTGTAAATGCACAAACAGTAATATCTCCACATTGCAAGGTGCAATTCTGAAATTTTTTGCTTTTTCCTGCTAATCCTAGCATGATAAAGAAGATTCAAAGAGAGTGAGATGCCAGCTCCTTTCATTCAGTCAGTAGCTTCAAACATTTCTGGTATATGAAAAACATGTTTTTCAATGGCAAAAATCAATGAATATTGTAAATGCACAAACAGTAATATCTCAACATTGCACGGTGCAATTCTGAAATTTTTAGCTTTTTCCTGTTAATCCTAGCATGATAAAGAAGATTCAAAGAGAGTGAGATGCCAGCTCCTTTCATTCAGTCAGTAGCTTCAAACATTTCTGGTATATGAAAAACATGTTTTTCAATGGCAAAAATCAATGAATATTGTAAATGCACAAACAGTAATATCTCCACATTGCAAGATGCAATTCTGAAATTTTTTGCTTTTTCCTGCTAATCCTAGCATGATAAAGAAGATTCAAAGAGAGTGAGATGCCAGCTCCTTTCATTCAGTCAGTAGCTTCAAACATTTCTGGTATATGAAAAACATGTTTTTCAATGGCAAAAATCAATGAATATTGTAAATGCACAAACAGTAATATCTCAACATTGCACGGTGCAATTCTGAAATTTTTAGCTTTTTCCTGTTAATCCTAGCATGATAAAGAAGATTCAAAGAGAGTGAGATGCCAGCTCCTTTCATTCAGTCAGTAGCTTCAAACATTTCTGGTATATGAAAAACATGTTTTTCAATGGCAAAAATCAATGAATATTGTAAATGCACAAACAGTAATATCTCCACATTGCAAGGTGCAATTCTGAAATTTTTTGCTTTTTCCTGCTAATCCTAGCATGATAAAGAAGATTCAAAGAGAGTGAGATGCCAAGCTCCTTTCATTCAGTCAGTAGCTTCAAACATTTCTGGTATATGAAAAACATGTTTTTCAATGGCAAAAATCAATGAATATTGTAAATGCACAAACAGTAATATCTCCACATTGCACGGTGCAATTCTGAAATTTTTTGCTTTTTCCTGTTAATCCTAGCATGATAAAGAAGATTCAAAGAGAGTGAGATGCCAGCTCCTTTCATTCAGTCAGTAGCTTCAAACATTTCTGGTATATGAAAAACATGTTTTTCAATGGCAAAAATCAATGAATATTGTAAATGCACAAACAGTAATATCTCCACATTGCACGGTGCAATTCTGAAATTTTTAGCTTTTTCCTGTTAATCCTAGCATGATAAAGAAGATTCAAAGACAGTTAGATGCCAGCTCCTTTCATTCAGTCAGTAGCTTCAAACATTTCTGGTATATGAAAAACATGTTTTTCAATGGCAAAAATCAATGAATATTGTAAATGCACAAACAGTAATATCTCCACATTGCAAGGTGCAATTCTGAAATTTTTTGCTTTTTCCTGCTAATCCTAGCATGATAAAGAAGATTCAAAGAGAGTGAGATGCCAGCTCCTTTCATTCAGTCAGTAGCTTCAAACATTTCTGGTATATGAAAAACATGTTTTTCAATGGCAAAAATCAATGAATATTGTAAATGCACAAACAGTAATATCTCCACATTGCACGGTGCAATTCTGAAATTTTTTGCTTTTTCCTGTTAATCCTAGCATGATAAAGAAGATTCAAAGAGAGTGAGATGCCAGCTCCTTTCATTCAGTCAGTAGCTTCAAACATTTCTGGTATATGAAAAACATGTTTTTCAATGGCAAAAATCAATGAATATTGTAAATGCACAAACAGTAATATCTCCACATTGCAAGGTGCAATTCTGAAATTTTTTGCTTTTTCCTGCTAATCCTAGCATGATAAAGAAGATTCAAAGAGAGTGAGATGCCAGCTCCTTTCATTCAGTCAGTAGCTTCAAACATTTCTGGTATCTGAAAAACATGTTTTTCAATGGCAAAAATCAATGAATATTGTAAATGCACAAACAGTAATATCTCCACATTGCACGGTGCAATTCTGAAATTTTTAGCTTTTTCCTGTTAATCCTAGCATGATAAAGAAGATTCAAAGACAGTTAGATGCCAGCTCCTTTCATTCAGTCAGTAGCTTCAAACATTTCTGGTATATGAAAAACATGTTTTTCAATGGCAAAAATCAATGAATATTGTAAATGCACAAACAGTAATATCTCCACATTGCAAGGTGCAATTCTGAAATTTTTTGCTTTTTCCTGCTAATCCTAGCATGATAAAGAAGATTCAAAGAGAGTGAGATGCCAGCTCCTTTCATTCAGTCAGTAGCTTCAAACATTTCTGGTATATGAAAAACATGTTTTTCAATGGCAAAAATCAATGAATATTGTAAATGCACAAACAGTAATATCTCCACATTGCACGGTGCAATTCTGAAATTTTTAGCTTTTTCCTGTTAATCCTAGCATGATAAAGAAGATTCAAAGAGAGTGAGATGCCAGCTCCTTTCATTCAGTCAGTAGCTTCAAACATTTCTGGTATATGAAAAACATGTTTTTCAATGGCAAAAATCAATGAATATTGTAAATGCACAAACAGTAATATCTCCACATTGCAAGGTGCAATTCTGAAATTTTTTGCTTTTTCCTGTTAATCCTAGCATGATAAAGAAGATTCAAAGAGAGTGAGATGCCAGCTCCTTTCATTCAGTCAGTAGCTTCAAACATTTCTGGTATATGAAAAACATGTTTTTCAATGGCAAAAATCAATGAATATTGTAAATGCACAAACAGTAATATCTCCACATTGCACGGTGCAATTCTGAAATTTTTAGCTTTTTCCTGTTAATCCTAGCATGATAAAGAAGATTCAAAGAGAGTGAGATGCCAGCTCCTTTCATTCAGTCAGTAGCTTCAAACATTTCTGGTATATGAAAAACATGTTTTTCAATGGCAAAAATCAATGAATATTGTAAATGCACAAACAGTAATATCTCCACATTGCAAGGTGCAATTCTGAAATTTTTTGCTTTTTCCTGCTAATCCTAGCATGATAAAGAAGATTCAAAGAGAGTGAGATGCCAGCTCCTTTCATTCAGTCAGTAGCTTCAAACATTTCTGGTATATGAAAAACATGTTTTTCAATGGCAAAAATCAATGAATATTGTAAATGCACAAACAGTAATATCTCAACATTGCACGGTGCAATTCTGAAATTTTTAGCTTTTTCCTGTTAATCCTAGCATGATAAAGAAGATTCAAAGAGAGTGAGATGCCAGCTCCTTTCATTCAGTCAGTAGCTTCAAACATTTCTGGTATATGAAAAACATGTTTTTCAATGGCAAAAATCAATGAATATTGTAAATGCACAAACAGTAATATCTCCACATTGCAAGGTGCAATTCTGAAATTTTTTGCTTTTTCCTGCTAATCCTAGCATGATAAAGAAGATTCAAAGAGAGTGAGATGCCAGCTCCTTTCATTCAGTCAGTAGCTTCAAACATTTCTGGTATATGAAAAACAGTTTTTCAATGGCAAAAATCAATGAATATTGTAAATGCACAAACAGTAATATCTCAACATTGCACGGTGCAATTCTGAAATTTTTAGCTTTTTCCTGTTAATCCTAGCATGATAAAGAAGATTCAAAGAGAGTGAGATGCCAGCTCCTTTCATTCAGTCAGTAGCTTCAAACATTTCTGGTATATGAAAAACATGTTTTTCAATGGCAAAAATCAATGAATATTGTAAATGCACAAACAGTAATATCTCCACATTGCAAGGTGCAATTCTGAAATTTTTTGCTTTTTCCTGCTAATCCTAGCATGATAAAGAAGATTCAAAGAGAGTGAGATGCCAGCTCCTTTCATTCAGTCAGTAGCTTCAAACATTTCTGGTATATGAAAAACATGTTTTTCAATGGCAAAAATCAATGAATATTGTAAATGCACAAACAGTAATATCTCAACATTGCACGGTGCAATTCTGAAATTTTTAGCTTTTTCCTGTTAATCCTAGCATGATAAAGAAGATTCAAAGAGAGTGAGATGCCAGCTCCTTTCATTCAGTCAGTAGCTTCAAACATTTCTGGTATATGAAAAACATGTTTTTCAATGGCAAAAATCAATGAATATTGTAAATGCACAAACAGATATCTCCACATTGCAAGGTGCAATTCTGAAATTTTTTGCTTTTTCCTGTTAATCCTAGCATGATAAAGAAGATTCAAAGAGAGTGAGATGCCAGCTCCTTTCATTCAGTCAGTAGCTTCAAACATTTCTGGTATATGAAAAACATGTTTTTCAATGGCAAAAATCAATGAATATTGTAAATGCACAAACAGTAATATCTCCACATTGCAAGGTGCAATTCTGAAATTTTTTGCTTTTTCCTGCTAATCCTAGCATGATAAAGAAGATTCAAAGAGAGTGAGATGCCAGCTCCTTTCATTCAGTCAGTAGCTTCAAACATTTCTGGTATATGAAAAACATGTTTTTCAATGGCAAAAATCAATGAATATTGTAAATGCACAAACAGTAATATCTCCACATTGCACGGTGCAATTCTGAAATTTTTAGCTTTTTCCTGTTAATCCTAGCATGATAAAGAAGATTCAAAGACAGTTAGATGCCAGCTCCTTTCATTCAGTCAGTAGCTTCAAACATTTCTGGTATATGAAAAACATGTTTTTCAATGGCAAAAATCAATGAATATTGTAAATGCACAAACAGTAATATCTCCACATTGCAAGGTGCAATTCTGAAATTTTTTGCTTTTTCCTGCTAATCCTAGCATGATAAAAGATTCAAAGAGAGTGAGATGCCAGCTCCTTTCATTCAGTCAGTAGCTTCAAACATTTCTGGTATATGAAAAACATGTTTTTCAATGGCAAAAATCAATGAATATTGTAAATGCACAAACAGTAATATCTCCACATTGCACGGTGCAATTCTGAAATTTTTAGCTTTTTCCTGTTAATCCTAGCATGATAAAGAAGATTCAAAGAGAGTGAGATGCCAGCTCCTTTCATTCAGTCAGTAGCTTCAAACATTTCTGGTATATGAAAAACATGTTTTTCAATGGCAAAAATCAATGAATATTGTAAATGCACAAACAGTAATATCTCCACATTGCAAGGTGCAATTCTGAAATTTTTTGCTTTTTCCTGCTAATCCTAGCATGATAAAGAAGATTCAAAGAGAGTGAGATGCCAGCTCCTTTCATTCAGTCAGTAGCTTCAAACATTTCTGGTATATGAAAAACATGTTTTTCAATGGCAAAAATCAATGAATATTGTAAATGCACAAACAGTAATATCTCCACATTGCACGGTGCAATTCTGAAATTTTTAGCTTTTTCCTGTTAATCCTAGCATGATAAAGAAGATTCAAAGAGAGTGAGATGCCAGCTCCTTTCATTCAGTCAGTAGCTTCAAACATTTCTGGTATATGAAAAACATGTTTTTCAATGGCAAAAATCAATGAATATTGTAAATGCACAAACAGTAATATCTCCACATTGCAAGGTGCAATTCTGAAATTTTTTGCTTTTTCCTGCTAATCCTAGCATGATAAAGAAGATTCAAAGAGAGTGAGATGCCAGCTCCTTTCATTCAGTCAGTAGCTTCAAACATTTCTGGTATATGAAAAACATGTTTTTCAATGGCAAAAATCAATGAATATTGTAAATGCACAAACATAATATCTCCACATTGCACGGTGCAATGCTGAAATTTTTAGCTTTTTCCTGTTAATCCTAGCATGATAAAGAAGATTCAAAGAGAGTGAGATGCCAGCTCCTTTCATTCAGTCAGTAGCTTCAAACATTTCTGGTATATGAAAAACATGTTTTTCAATGGCAAAAATCAATGAATATTGTAAATGCACAAACAGTAATATCTCCACATTGCAAGGTGCAATTCTGAAATTTTTTGCTTTTTCCTGTTAATCCTAGCATGATAAAGATTCAAAGAGAGTGAGATGCCAGCTCCTTTCATTCGTCAGTAGCTTCAAACATTTCTGGTATATGAAAAACATGTTTTTCAATGGCAAAAATCAATGAATATTGTAAATGCACAAACAGTAATATCTCCACATTGCAAGGTGCAATTCTGAAATTTTTTGCTTTTTCCTGCTAATCCTAGCATGATAAAGAAGATTCAAAGAGAGTGAGATGCCAGCTCCTTTCATTCAGTCAGTAGCTTCAAACATTTCTGGTATATGAAAAACATGTTTTTCAATGGCAAAAATCAATGAATATTGTAAATGCACAAACAGTAATATCTCCACATTGCACGGTGCAATTCTGAAATTTTTAGCTTTTTCCTGTTAATCCTAGCATGATAAAGAAGATTCAAAGAGAGTGAGATGCCAGCTCCTTTCATTCAGTCAGTAGCTTCAAACATTTCTGGTATATGAAAAACATGTTTTTCAATGGCAAAAATCAATGAATATTGTAAATGCACAAACAGTAATATCTCCACATTGCAAGGTGCAATTCTGAAATTTTTTGCTTTTTCCTGCTAATCCTAGCATGATAAAGAAGATTCAAAGAGAGTGAGATGCCAGCTCCTTTCATTCAGTCAGTAGCTTCAAACATTTCTGGTATCTGAAAAACATGTTTTTCAATGGCAAAAATCAATGAATATTGTAAATGCACAAACAGTAATATCTCCACATTGCACGGTGCAATTCTGAAATTTTTAGCTTTTTCCTGTTAATCCTAGCATGATAAAGAAGATTCAAAGAGAGTGAGATGCCAGCTCCTTTCATTCAGTCAGTAGCTTCAAACATTTCTGGTATATGAAAAACATGTTTTTCAATGGCAAAAATCAATGAATATTGTAAATGCACAAACAGTAATATCTCCACATTGCAAGGTGCAATTCTGAAATTTTTTGCTTTTTCCTGCTAATCCTAGCATGATAAAGAAGATTCAAAGAGAGTGAGATGCCAGCTCCTTTCATTCAGTCAGTAGCTTCAAACATTTCTGGTATATGAAAAACATGTTTTTCAATGGCAAAAATCAATGAATATTGTAAATGCACAAACAGTAATATCTCCACATTGCACGGTGCAATTCTGAAATTTTTAGCTTTTTCCTGTTAATCCTAGCATGATAAAGAAGATTCAAAGAGAGTGAGATGCCAGCTCCTTTCATTCAGTCAGTAGCTTCAAACATTTCTGGTATATGAAAAACATGTTTTTCAATGGCAAAAATCAATGAATATTGTAAATGCACAAACAGTAATATCTCCACATTGCAAGGTGCAATTCTGAAATTTTTTGCTTTTTCCTGCTAATCCTAGCATGATAAAGAAGATTCAAAGAGAGTGAGATGCCAGCTCCTTTCATTCAGTCAGTAGCTTCAAACATTTCTGGTATATGAAAAACATGTTTTTCAATGGCAAAAATCAATGAATATTGTAAATGCACAAACAGTAATATCTCCACATTGCACGGTGCAATTCTGAAATTTTTAGCTTTTTCCTGTTAATCCTAGCATGATAAAGAAGATTCAAAGAGAGTGAGATGCCAGCTCCTTTCATTCAGTCAGTAGCTTCAAACATTTCTGGTATATGAAAAACATGTTTTTCAATGGCAAAAATCAATGAATATTGTAAATGCACAAACAGTAATATCTCCACATTGCAAGGTGCAATTCTGAAATTTTTTGCTTTTTCCTGCTAATCCTAGCATGATAAAGAAGATTCAAAGAGAGTGAGATGCCAGCTCCTTTCATTCAGTCAGTAGCTTCAAACATTTCTGGTATATGAAAAACATGTTTTTCAATGGCAAAAATCAATGAATATTGTAAATGCACAAACAGTAATATCTCCACATTGCACGGTGCAATTCTGAAATTTTTAGCTTTTTCCTGTTAATCCTAGCATGATAAAGAAGATTCAAAGAGAGTGAGATGCCAGCTCCTTTCATTCAGTCAGTAGCTTCAAACATTTCTGGTATATGAAAAACATGTTTTTCAATGGCAAAAATCAATGAATATTGTAAATGCACAAACAGTAATATCTCCACATTGCAAGGTGCAATTCTGAAATTTTTTGCTTTTTCCTGCTAATCCTAGCATGATAAAGAAGATTCAAAGAGAGTGAGATGCCAGCTCCTTTCATTCAGTCAGTAGCTTCAAACATTTCTGGTATCTGAAAAACATGTTTTTCAATGGCAAAAATCAATGAATATTGTAAATGCACAAACAGTAATATCTCCACATTGCACGGTGCAATTCTGAAATTTTTAGCTTTTTCCTGTTAATCCTAGCATGATAAAGAAGATTCAAAGAAGACAGATAGTAGATGCCAGCTCCTTTCATTCAGTCAGTAGCTTCAAACATTTCTGGTATATGAAAAACATGTTTTTCAATGGCAAAAATCAATGAATATTGTAAATGCACAAACAGTAATATCTCCACATTGCAAGGTGCAATTCTGAAATTTTTTGCTTTTTCCTGCTAATCCTAGCATGATAAAGAAGATTCAAAGAGAGTGAGATGCCAGCTCCTTTCATTCAGTCAGTAGCTTCAAACATTTCTGGTATATGAAAAACATGTTTTTCAATGGCAAAAATCAATGAATATTGTAAATGCACAAACAGTAATATCTCCACATTGCACGGTGCAATTCTGAAATTTTTAGCTTTTTCCTGTTAATCCTAGCATGATAAAGAAGATTCAAAGAGAGTGAGATGCCAGCTCCTTTCATTCAGTCAGTAGCTTCAAACATTTCTGGTATATGAAAAACATGTTTTTCAATGGCAAAAATCAATGAATATTGTAAATGCACAAACAGTAATATCTCCACATTGCAAGGTGCAATTCTGAAATTTTTTGCTTTTTCCTGCTAATCCTAGCATGATAAAGAAGATTCAAAGAGAGTGAGATGCCAGCTCCTTTCATTCAGTCAGTAGCTTCAAACATTTCTGGTATATGAAAAACATGTTTTTCAATGGCAAAAATCAATGAATATTGTAAATGCACAAACAGTAATATCTCCACATTGCACGGTGCAATTCTGAAATTTTTAGCTTTTTCCTGTTAATCCTAGCATGATAAAGAAGATTCAAAGAGAGTGAGATGCCAGCTCCTTTCATTCAGTCAGTAGCTTCAAACATTTCTGGTATATGAAAAACATGTTTTTCAATGGCAAAAATCAATGAATATTGTAAATGCACAAACAGTAATATCTCCACATTGCAAGGTGCAATTCTGAAATTTTTTGCTTTTTCCTGCTAATCCTAGCATGATAAAGAAGATTCAAAGAGAGTGAGATGCCAGCTCCTTTCATTCAGTCAGTAGCTTCAAACATTTCTGGTATATGAAAAACATGTTTTTCAATGGCAAAAATCAATGAATATTGTAAATGCACAAACAGTAATATCTCCACATTGCACGGTGCAATTCTGAAATTTTTAGCTTTTTCCTGTTAATCCTAGCATGATAAAGAAGATTCAAAGAGAGTGAGATGCCAGCTCCTTTCATTCAGTCAGTAGCTTCAAACATTTCTGGTATATGAAAAACATGTTTTTCAATGGCAAAAATCAATGAATATTGTAAATGCACAAACAGTATATCTCCACATTGCACGGTGCAATTCTGAAATTTTTAGCTTTTTCCTGTTAATCCTAGCATGATAAAGAAGATTCAAAGAGAGTGAGATGCCAGCTCCTTTCATTCAGTCAGTAGCTTCAAACATTTCTGGTATATGAAAAACATGTTTTTCAATGGCAAAAATCAATGAATATTGTAAATGCACAAACAGTAATATCTCCACATTGCAAGGTGCAATTCTGAAATTTTTTGCTTTTTCCTGCTAATCCTAGCATGATAAAGAAGATTCAAAGAGAGTGAGATGCCAGCTCCTTTCATTCAGTCAGTAGCTTCAAACATTTCTGGTATATGAAAAACATGTTTTTCAATGGCAAAAATCAATGAATATTGTAAATGCACAAACAGTAATATCTCCACATTGCACGGTGCAATTCTGAAATTTTTAGCTTTTTCCTGTTAATCCTAGCATGATAAAGAAGATTCAAAGAGAGTGAGATGCCAGCTCCTTTCATTCAGTCAGTAGCTTCAAACATTTCTGGTATATGAAAAACATGTTTTTCAATGGCAAAAATCAATGAATATTGTAAATGCACAAACAGTAATATCTCCACATTGCAAGGTGCAATTCTGAAATTTTTTGCTTTTTCCTGTTAATCCTAGCATGATAAAGAAGATTCAAAGAGAGTGAGATGCCAGCTCCTTTCATTCAGTCAGTAGCTTCAAACATTTCTGGTATATGAAAAACATGTTTTTCAATGGCAAAAATCAATGAATATTGTAAATGCACAAACAGTAATATCTCCACATTGCACGGTGCAATTCTGAAATTTTTAGCTTTTTCCTGTTAATCCTAGCATGATAAAGAAGATTCAAAGAGAGTGAGATGCCAGCTCCTTTCATTCAGTCAGTAGCTTCAAACATTTCTGGTATATGAAAAACATGTTTTTCAATGGCAAAAATCAATGAATATTGTAAATGCACAAACAGTAATATCTCCACATTGCAAGGTGCAATTCTGAAATTTTTTGCTTTTTCCTGCTAATCCTAGCATGATAAAGAAGATTCAAAGAGAGTGAGATGCCAGCTCCTTTCATTCAGTCAGTAGCTTCAAACATTTCTGGTATATGAAAAACATGTTTTTCAATGGCAAAAATCAATGAATATTGTAAATGCACAAACAGTAATATCTCCACATTGCAAGGTGCAATTCTGAAATTTTTGCTTTTTCCTGTAATCCTAGCATGATAAAGAAGATTCAAAGAGAGTGAGATGCCAGCTCCTTTCATTCAGTCAGTAGCTTCAAACATTTCTGGTATATGAAAAACATGTTTTTCAATGGCAAAAATCAATGAATATTGTAAATGCACAAACAGTAATATCTCCACATTGCACGGTGCAATTCTGAAATTTTTAGCTTTTTCCTGTTAATCCTAGCATGATAAAGATTCAAAGAGAGTGAGATGCCAGCTCTTTCATTCAGTCAGTAGCTTCAAACATTTCTGGTATATGAAAAACATGTTTTTCAATGGCAAAAATCAATGAATATTGTAAATGCACAAACAGTAATATCTCCACATTGCAAGGTGCAATTCTGAAATTTTTTGCTTTTTCCTGCTAATCCTAGCATGATAAAGAAGATTCAAAGAGAGTGAGATGCCAGCTCCTTTCATTCAGTCAGTAGCTTCAAACATTTCTGGTATATGAAAAACATGTTTTTCAATGGCAAAAATCAATGAATATTGTAAATGCACAAACAGTAATATCTCAACATTGCACGGTGCAATTCTGAAATTTTTAGCTTTTTCCTGTTAATCCTAGCATGATAAAGAAGATTCAAAGAGAGTGAGATGCCAGCTCCTTTCATTCAGTCAGTAGCTTCAAACATTTCTGGTATATGAAAAACATGTTTTTCAATGGCAAAAATCAATGAATATTGTAAATGCACAAACAGTAATATCTCCACATTGCAAGGTGCAATTCTGAAATTTTTTGCTTTTTCCTGCTAATCCTAGCATGATAAAGAAGATTCAAAGAGAGTGAGATGCCAGCTCCTTTCATTCAGTCAGTAGCTTCAAACATTTCTGGTATATGAAAAACATGTTTTTCAATGGCAAAAATCAATGAATATTGTAAATGCACAAACAGTAATATCTCAACATTGCACGGTGCAATTCTGAAATTTTTAGCTTTTCCTGTTAATCCTAGCATGATAAAGAAGATTCAAAGAGAGTTAGATGCCAGCTCCTTTCATTCAGTCAGTAGCTTCAAACATTTCTGGTATATGAAAAACATGTTTTTCAATGGCAAAAATCAATGAATATTGTAAATGCACAAACAGTAATATCTCCACATTGCAAGGTGCAATTCTGAAATTTTTTGCTTTTTCCTGCTAATCCTAGCATGATAAAGAAGATTCAAAGAGAGTGAGATGCCAGCTCCTTTCATTCAGTCAGTAGCTTCAAACATTTCTGGTATATGAAAAACATGTTTTTCAATGGCAAAAATCAATGAATATTGTAAATGCACAAACAGTAATATCTCCACATTGCACGGTGCAATTCTGAAATTTTTTGCTTTTTCCTGTTAATCCTAGCATGATAAAGAAGATTCAAAGAGAGTGAGATGCCAGCTCCTTTCATTCAGTCAGTAGCTTCAAACATTTCTGGTATATGAAAAACATGTTTTTCAATGGCAAAAATCAATGAATATTGTAAATGCACAAACAGTAATATCTCCACATTGCACGGTGCAATTCTGAAATTTTTAGCTTTTTCCTGTTAATCCTAGCATGATAAAGAAGATTCAAAGAACAGTGAGATGCCAGCTCCTTTCATTCAGTCAGTAGCTTCAAACATTTCTGGTATATGAAAAACATGTTTTTCAATGGCAAAAATCAATGAATATTGTAAATGCACAAACAGTAATATCTCCACATTGCAAGGTGCAATTCTGAAATTTTTGCTTTTTCCTGCTAATCCTAGCATGATAAAGAAGATTCAAAGAGAGTGAGATGCCAGCTCCTTTCATTCAGTCAGTAGCTTCAAACATTTCTGGTATATGAAAAACATGTTTTTCAATGGCAAAAATCAATGAATATTGTAAATGCACAAACAGTAATATCTCCACATTGCACGGTGCAATTCTGAAATTTTTTGCTTTTTCCTGTTAATCCTAGCATGATAAAGAAGATTCAAAGAGAGTGAGATGCCAGCTCCTTTCATTCAGTCAGTAGCTTCAAACATTTCTGGTATATGAAAAACATGTTTTTCAATGGCAAAAATCAATGAATATTGTAAATGCACAAACAGTAATATCTCCACATTGCAAGGTGCAATTCTGAAATTTTTTGCTTTTTCCTGCTAATCCTAGCATGATAAAGAAGATTCAAAGAGAGTGAGATGCCAGCTCCTTTCATTCAGTCAGTAGCTTCAAACATTTCTGGTATCT
>NW_027368686.1:0-48100 GCF_046119375.1 Phyllobates terribilis | reverse complement strand
AAAACCGCGGGCGCGGCCAGCCGACCGCGGTCGCGGTTCTCACCGTGCCGGTCACATGTGCTCAGGACCCGTCCACGGTCGCGGCTCCCTGCCGCGCCCACGACTCTCCCGGATGGAATATCCCCTTTTGACCATCTTTTGTAACTCTTTTTCTCTAGATAGTCAATTTGGAGTAAATTAGTACTTGGACCATTTTTATGTAACTCCTAGCTCTTAATGGGTCAAAGGGGGAGTTTAGAAAACTCCATTTTAGGGAGGAGGTTTTTAAGGGGTTCTTAGGTTGATATTCTATTATCCAATTTTTCTCAAGTTGTAATCCGAGAAAGCTCTCTCATTTGTACTTTGTTTTTGCTAAGAAGTAATGGAGAACTAAGCCCTCTTGAGTTCACTTTGAAATTCTAAGCGCTTGACTTGGGTTATTGTGGTAAGTTTCTTGTCCCTTTGTTCTTATCTTTCATAGAAATTGTTCTTAGATCTCTTGCGCTTAAACTCATGATTGTTTTATATTGATTTATCTAGAATGATCAACTAGGTTTATTGATGTTTTCCAATTTGCTAGGTTTAGATAATTCTATTTGAAGAGTCTAAACCTTTTGTGGCAAACCCTTTTCTCATGAACTATTTGTGGTTGATTTTAGGGTAGAGATCTTAGATTCATGTCAAGTACCGACTATTTGTCAATGGTATTGCATGAACCTACTTATCTTTGTGCTTTATGCAATTATGCTATTAAATCTAGGTATTTCCGTGGTTGTAGCATGATTAGGGCCTCTAGGACTATTTGGACTAGTTGCTAATTATGAACAAAGAGTAGGACATTTTGCTTTGATTTGATTTGAACATTGGGTGTTAAGATTCTATGATCCACCGACCTAGTCAAGTTGCTAGAATGGATAAGTGAACCGCTTTAATCTTAATACTTCTCTCAACGTTTGTGTGTTTAATTGTTGTTTTCGTAACAAAACCATTTTAACCTCCCCTTTGGTTACTTCTTAATCACATAGAAAAACCTTAAACAAAAAGCTTGCTCCCTTGGGTACGACCCTTACTACCATTATACTCTAGTGGGAGTTTGGATTTATTACTTTGACGAGGCAAAGCGACTTTAGCCTTCGTCAAATTTGGCGCCGTTGCCGGGGAGCAACGGTTCTTTTTTATTAAGTTTTTTTGTGTGACTACTCTCGGTGTGGAGTCCATTGATGGTCCAAACCCGTTCCACTAATTCACCTCTTCTTGATTTTGATTCAGAAATCGAGCGGAAGCATTTAAGGAAACTTGAGGCAAGCCCTAGAGAATCTTGTTGTGGATAACATGCCCGCTCGTACGCTACGAGAGCTTACGGCTCCCAACCTTGCTCAACAACCTTTGGCGGTCGTCGTACCACATTAGATGCCGGTGTGTCCTTTGGGCTTAAGTCCAGTGTCATCAACCTCCTCCCGAAGTTCCATGGTTTAGCCGGTGAAGATCCCATCATGCATTTGGGAGAATTCCACGACATATGCATGTGTAGCAAGCCAGCCAATGTCACGGAGGAGCAATTCAAGATGTGGGCCTTTGGTTTCACCTTGAAGGACACCGTGAGAAATTGGTGCTACCGCCTTCCGGCGGGATCCATTGACACTTGGCCTAAGCTATATAAGGCCTTCCTCGACAAGTACTTCCCCGCTAGGAAGTCTACCGCCTTGAAGAGAGCCATCGCCAATGTTGAGCAAGCGGATGATGAGACACTCTACGACTATTGTGAGCGTTTCATGAGGTTGTGCGCAAGTTGCCCGTTCCATGGGTTCGACGAGAAGGAATTAGTAATCCACCTCTACCATGGGTTACTAGATCAAGAGAGGAGGATCATAGATGCCGCTTGCAATGGTAGCGTCTTGAACTTGACGCCCGACATAGCCATGAGCCGGATCCATGATATAGCCGATGGCACGAGAAGCTTTGGTCGGACCTATTCAAGAAAGGGAGTTCATGCTGCGAACTCTAGTGCAACCGATATGAGCAATACTTTGGCCGAACTCAAGAGCATGATCGAGACATTGGCTTTGACTAGGACCAATGACCCGCCGGCGCGGGCTTGTGGGGTTTGCACCAATGAAACCCACCCCACGGATATGTGTCCACGACTCCATGACACTACCACCGCTGACGTCAATGCCGTGGGGGGGGGGGGTATGGGCCTCCTAGACCTCGTTTTGATAACCAAGGCCATAACTATAATCAGAGGTGGAACGATCATCCAGGGTTCCGATATGGTGATCCGGCTGGGGCACAAAACAATTTCCGATCTCAAGCTCAACCGAACCACCAATACCGGGCTCCTTATCAACCCAACAAACCACCGGGCTACGGACCTCCTAAGCCATCTACCGAGGATATGCTGAATTCCTTGTCCACTCACTTCACCTCTCATGTTCAAAAAACGGAGTCTAGCATAAAGAGCATTGAGAAGCAACTTAGCCAACTTGCCGACGCGATTTCTCAATCGAATCAACAACATTCCAAGAGTTTGCCATCTCAAACGGTGGTGAATCCAAGGGCTAATGTAAGTGCTATTAATTTAAGAAGTGGTAAGGTGTGTGGAGATGCCCCCATAGCTGAACCGGGAGAAGACGAAGAAGGGGCCGCAGAAACATTTCCGTAGGCGCAGTCCCCTGACCGCGGTTGCGGCTCAGCTGCTGTAAGAGAGTCCGAGAATTCTGATCATCCGCGGGCGCGGACACCTGACCGCGGGCGCGGACACCTGACCGCGGGCGCGGATTAGCCTTTGAGGTAACAGACAATGAAGCGAAGAAGGTGGAGGAGGAGTACTATGAAGATCGAGGGGACTTCCGTCTTCGCCAAGAGAACTACGTACGTCCAAATTTCCCTCCTCTCCGGGCCGAAAAGCCTCCCGCACCTTTTCCGGAAGCCCTTAAGGACACTCGAAGACCCGTCGATGACAAAGAGCTCTTCGAGACATTTAGCAAGTGCGAAGTCAACATTCCCTTGCTGAAGCTAATCAAGAGCGTGCCCCGGTAAGCTAAGTTATTAAAGGAGCTTTGCACGATCAAACGAAAGCAAAAGCTTAAGGGGAAACAAAAGGTGAAAGTGAGCAAAGGCGTCTCCGCGATGTTCCAACAAAAGGTGGCCAAGAAGTGTAGCGATCCGGGTATGGTAAGCATTCCTTGCACTATTGGTGAGACTAAGATAGATACTGCCATGCTAGATCTAGGTGTTTCTATTAACGTTTTGCCTTATTCTTTGTATAAGTTGCTCGGCCTAGGACCTTTGAATGAAACGGGAATTGTGATTCAATTGGCCGATAGATCTTCGGTTTACCCGAAAGGGATAGTTGAGGATGTATTGGTTATGGTTTATAACCTCATTTTTCCCGCAGATTTCTTTGTCCTAGACATGGCACAAGAGGCTAAGGACTCACTTATCTTACTTGGGCGGCCGTTTATGAAAACGGCCAACACTAGAATTGACTTAGCAAGTGGTTCACTCACTTTTGAGTTTGATGGGGATGTTGTGAGCTATAACATTTATGATGCTATGAAACACCCTAGTGATGATAACTCTTTATTCTCTATCGACGTGATTGATCCAATTGTGCAAGATACGTTTGATGTATATGGTTTGGATGAGCTACAATCCGCGTTAGAGAATAGCTTAGTCGATTCATCGCAACTAGACCTCACTATGTCTTCCCGACATGCGTGAAGTTTTAGCTCACTTGGACTCGAAAGAGCCATTTTTGGCCGGTGGGCCCATGTTACTAACCCTTGAGGCTGAAAGACCTCTTCCTTCTATAGTTCAAGCACCGTTAATTGAGCTACAACAACTTCCAGAGCATTTGAAGTATGCTTTCCTAGGCGAGAACGACACCCTCCCGGTCATCATTTCTAGCACACTTACGGGGGTTCAAGAGGAGAAGTTGGTGGAGGTGCTCAAGAAGAATGTGACGGCTCTCGGATGGACTATAGTCGATATCAAGGGAATAAGCCCTTCTACTTGTATGCACCGGATTCTCCTAGAAGACGGAGCCAAGCCTAGTAGGCAACCTCAGCGGTGACTCAATCCACCCATGATGGAGGTAGTAAAGAAGGAGGTGTTGAAGCTCCTCCAAGCAGATATGATTTTCCCTATCTCGGATAGCAAGTGGGTCAGTCCTACGCAAGTCGTCGCGAAGAAAGGAGGGATCACCGTGGTAGAAAACGACAAAGGTGAGATGGTTCCTACACGAGCACAAAAAGGGTGGAGGGTTTGTATCGACTACCGCAAGCTGAACGCGGTGACTCGAAAGGACCACTTCCCCTTGCCCTTCATTGACCAAATGCTCGAGAGGCTTGCCGGACGGCCTTACTATTGTTTCCTCGATGGATACTCGGGCTACTTTCAAGTAGCCATAGCTCCGAAAGATCAAGAGAAGACGACGTTTACTTGCCCATTTGGTACTTTTTCATACCGCCGGATGCCATTTGGGTTATGTAACGCACCCGGGACGTTTCAACGATGTATGGTAAGTATTTTCTCCGAATACATTGAGCACTTTATCGAGGTTTTTATCATTGATTTCACGGTACATGGGGATAGTTTTGACTCTTGCCTTCACCATTTGACACTCGTGCTTGAACGATGTGTTGAGACCAATTCGGTCTTGAACTCGGAAAAGTGTCATTTCATGGTTGATCATGGTATTGTGCTAGGTCATATAGTATCGTCCAAGGGTATCGAGGTCGATAAGGCAAAGATTGATGTGATTCAGTCCTTGCGTTATCCTGCTAATGTTCGTGAAGTGCGTTCCTTCTTAGGCCATGCAGGTTTTTATTGTCGGTTCATCAAGGATTTCTCCAAGATTTCCTCCCCCTTGTGCGAGTTGTTAAAGAAGGAAGTGGCGTTCATGTTCAATGATGAGTGTAAAGGAGCCTTCGACACTCTCAAAGTCCACCTCACCGAAGCGCCCATCATCAAAGCACCCAATTGGTCTCTTCCGTTTGAGATCATGTGTGACGCTAGTGATTATGCGGTAGGGGCGGTTCTTGGTCAGAAAATTGGAAGAGCTATGCATGTGATCTACTATGCTTCCATGACATTGAATGGGGCCCAACGAAATTACTCGACTACCGAGAAAGAGCTCCTCGCCGTGGTGTTCACCCTTGATAAATTTTGCCAATACCTTTTGGGCACGAAGGTGATCATTCACACCGACCACGCAACGCTTCGTTACCTAATGACGAAGAAAGATTCCAAGCCAAGACTCATTCGGTGGATTTTGCTCTTGAGCGAGTTCGATGTCGAGATAAGAGACAAGAAGGGGGTTGAGAACTCGGTGGCCGACCATCTTAGTCGGATCGTCCATGAGCATGAAGAGTTAACGTTGCGACCACTTGGAGATTTCCCGGACGAATCTCTCTACGCCCTGCATACAGTGTCAAAACCGCGGGCGCGGTCCACCTGCCGCGGTCACGGATCCTCAGAGTTTTCCCGACATCTTTCACCAGAGAGAAAACCTCGAGCGCGGTCGACCTTCCGCGGTCGCGGATCCGACGCTGAGCTGCTCTCCCTCGGTTCCCTCAAGCCGTGGTATGCCCACTTGGTCAATTACTTGGTGCGAGAAGATTTTCCTCCCAACATCACCAAAGCGCAAAAAGACAAGATCAAGAGTGAGGCCAAGTATTACGTGTGGGATGATCCATACCTTTGGAAGCATTGTGTTGATAAGGTTATCCGAAGGTGTCTCCCGGATAATGAGGTACAATCGGTTCTCTACTTTTGTCATTCTTATGCATGCGGGGGTCATTTTGGACCAAATAAGACGGCTCGAAAGGTATTGGATACCGGTTTTTATTGGCCGCACATCTTTCGAGATGCTTACGCGTTTTGCAAAGCTTGTGACCGGTGTCAGAGAGTCGGGAAAATCTCCCGTAGAAATGAGATGTCACAAACACCATTAATCTTTTGCGAGATTTTTGATGTTTGGGGGATCGATTTCATGGGACCTTTTCCTAACTCTCTTGGGAATATATATATCTTGCTTGCGGTGGACTATGTTTCCAAGTGGGTGGAAGCAAAGGCCACCAGGACTGATGACTCGAAAGTGGTGTCTAGTTTTTTGAAGGAGAACATCTTCTCTCGTTTTGGGATCCCGAAGGCTCTCGTGAGCGATAGAGGAACTCATTTCGTGAATAGGACGGTGAGCGATCTTCTCAAAAAATACGGTATCACCCATAGAGTTTCTACCGCCTATCATCCGCAAAGCAATGGGCAGGCCGAGGTGTCTAATAGGAAAATCAAGGGGATTCTTGAGAAGACGGTGGGCCCTAATAGGAAAGATTGGAGACTCCGTCTTGATGATGCTTTATGGGCATACCGTACCGCCTACAAGACACCCATTGGCATGTCTCCCTACCGGTTGGTTTTTGGAAAGGGGTGTCACCTTCCCGTTGAGCTCGAGCACAAGGCTTGGTGGGCGGTCCGGAAGTGCAACATGGAGATGAAAGAAGTGGGAGGGTTCTGGGCGCTCCAAATTCATGAGCTAGAAGAAATTCGAAGAGAAGCGTATGAGAACGTTGTTATTTACAAAGAGAAGACGAAGGCATGGCATGATAAGAACGTGTTGAGAAAGGACTTCAAGGCTGGAGATAAGGTCCTTCTTTACAATTCTCGCCTTCAACTTTTTCCAGGAAAGTTACGCTCTCGGTGGAATGGTCCTTATGTGGTGGCCCGTGTCTTTCCCCATGGAGCGGTGGAGCTTTACGACACGGACAAGCAAAATGTGTTCAAGGTAAATGGTCAAAGGTTGAAACCTTACCATGAGAACTTTTCTGATGCGGTAGTTGAAGAATTGGCTCTCGAGGAGCCCGGGTCCGACGTCTAGAATTCCGGACCACGTCGAGCCAACGACGTTAAACAAAGACGTTGCTCGGGAGGCAACCCGCGGTGTGAGGTTTGCTTACTTTTTCCTTTTCGCCTCATTATTATTAGTCCTCTTTTGCTGCATTGAGGACAATGCGTGATTCAAGTGTGGGGGAGGGATTTGGTATTCATGTCACATACATATAGTTTGTTTTTTAGTCTTTCTATCTTGTTTTGCTGATTTTGTGTTTTAGCTTCTTTTGGTGTATTTTGTTTTGTTTTGTTGAGTCGGTTGTTGCACCCCATGATTTGCATTGTTGGTTGTTTCTTATACGAGTGCATATGCTTTGGATCTTTTGAGTATGTTTTGGTTCTTCAAGGTTGCAAATGCATTATGTTGATGATAGTGTTTTATTATGTTGTGGACATTTATTTGGAGCATGCGGACTTTGATAGGACTATGTATGGACCGATTCTCATTACTTAGGCGTGTTGTCACTTAGGAGTGCTCTTCTTTGGGTGTTTGCTTTAGAACTTGCTTATATATCTTTTTTGAAGCCCTAGGTGCTGAGGTTTTTGCATAACTTGATTGAGACGGGAAATTGTCACATTATTGAAAACACACAAATAAAATAAAAGCATGCAAAGAACACGACGTAGTGTTTAGTTCTTATAAATAAAAGAAAAAAACTTCTAACGTTTGCCTGATGAACATGCGATATCCGAGGTTGAAACAGCACTGAGGTTTCGATCCTCTGATTGCTACATGAAAAACTCTTATAAAAATTGGGCCGGTTCGAATAAAAAACGTCCGGGTCCCCAAAAAAATTTACAAATCAAGTGCTAGTAGATTTTGTGACTTATGAACGTCTCTTGATTTGTTTCACACCTTGCCATGTGGTTAGTCTTAGATGTGTTTGCATGTTTTTAAAGTGCCATTTAAGGATAGAGCATGAATTCGTGAGGGCATGTTTGGTATGTGGGTTTAGGATCTTATATTTGTCTATCATTGGACGATGCATGCTAGGAAGAGAAAATGTCTTTGGTATAATTTAATATAATTTACATACATATATCATTTGGACTAAGACAACCATTACATACTTTTTAGATCTATCGTGAATGTGCTTGCGTAAGATCCAGAACAGGCAAAGAAGGGGCTGTGTGCAACATGTTTGGTTTCGTCTTTTTGGGTAGTCTCTTGTAGGGTCGGAGTCTTTGTTGTTTTTGTTGAAAACAGGTGTTAGAGAGAGATTTTTGGATGCATAGTTGGAGAGTTCAAGTTATCCCCTGCTCGCCCGGACCTTCAAGCTTACTCGAGGACGAGCAAGATCTAAGTGTGGGGGAACTTTATAGGCGCAATCTTGATGGCGCCAAAGGAGCACCTAAGACGGCAAAAAGGGGCGTTTTCACTCACTTGGGCAACATAATGAAGCTTACGAGGCGTCGGTAGCGAAGTCGCCAAAGTACGCTAGAAGTCGAGGGAAAACACACTTACAGAGGCAAAACCGCGGGCACGGCCAGCCGGCCGCGGTCTCGGTTCTCACCGTGCCGGTCACATGTGCTCAGGACCCGTCCGCGGTCGCGGCTCCCTGCCGCGCCCGCGACTCTCCCGGATGGAATATCCCCTTTTGACCATCTTTTGTAACTCTTTTTCTCTAGATAGTCAATTTGGAGTAAATTAGTACTTGGACCATTTTTATGTAACTCCTAGCTCTTAATGGGTCAAAGGGGGAGTTTAGAAAACTCCATTTTAGGGAGGAGGTTTTTAAGGGGTTCTTAGGTTGATATTCTATTATCCAATTTTTCTCAAGTTGTAATCCAAGAAAACTCTCTAATTTGTACTTTGTTTTTGCTAAGAACTAATGGGGAACTAAGCCCTCTTGAGTTCACTTTGAAATTCTAAGCGCTTGACTTGGGTTATTGTGGTAAGTTTCTTGTCCCTTTGTTCTTATCTTTCTTAGAAATTGTTCTTAGATCTCTTGCGCTTAAACTCATGATTGTTTTATATTGATTTATCTAGAATGATCAACTAGGTTTATTGATGTTTTCCAATTTGCTAGGTTTAGATAATTCTATTTGAAGAGTCTAAACCTTTTGTAGCAAACCCTTTTTCTCATGAACTATTTGTGGTTGATTTTAGGGTAGAGATCTTAGATTCATGTCAAGTACCGACTATTTGTCAATGGTATTGCATGAACCTACTTATCTTTGTGCTTTATGCAATTATGCTATTAAATCTAGGTATTTCCGTGATTGTAGCATGATTAGGGCCTCTAGGACTATTTGGACTAGTTGCTAATTATGAACAAAGAGTAGGACATTTTGCTTTGATTTGATTTGAACATTGGGTGTTAAGATTCTATGATCCACCGACCTAGTCAAGTTTCTAGAATGGGTAAGTGAACCGCTTTAATCTTAATACTTCTCTCAACGTTTGTGTGTTTAATGGTTGTTTTCGTCACAAAACCATTTTAACCCCCCCGCCCCGGTTACTTCTTAATCACATAGAAAAACCTTAAACAAAAAGCTTGTTCCTTTGGGTACGACCCTTACTACCATTATACTCTAGTGGGAGTTTGGATTTATTACTTTAACGAGGCAAGGCGACTTTAGCCTTCTTCCCTGTAAAAAATATAGTGGAACCTCAATAAATAAACCTGGTATAAAATCTGAAAGATCAAGATAGCACATATAAATAATATTGCTTCATAAACCTTTACATTTGTTGCAATTAATACTGCATGTTTTGGAATTACACTAATGGAGTGTCAATAATTTAGAAGCTAATAGGTGAGTTTAAATCATGTACGTATTTCACTTCCAACAGAGCTACAAATCTACTAAAGTCACAATTTCATTGTCTATGAAGTCTATAATCTAGGATTCTAAGTATGGTGCTAATATTTGATGTTAATGCTCTTCAATCACTAATCATCACCATTTTAACATAAGCACACTTAGGGGAATGTCAAATTACGATACTATAAGCTATTCAACTCCAATCACAACTCACCAAGAACAATTTCAATAACGCTAATCAAATTCAGAATAAAATCCCAAACAATTCAAAAAATCAACATTGCTGATAAAAAGAATCCGACAAAGCGTTGCAGCCAAATCTAAACTGAAATCGCCTAATCCAAGAAAATTTGTCACTCTCGGGGATACAATTGCTATTCTTGTGATGTGTAGTGGCAAATCTTGCTACTGACTCTGATTTGCTAGAGGAGAGGACAATGATACTGAAATCTTAGACCCAATTTCTCAATCAGATTGTGCAATTTCTCGGTCAGATTATGAAATTCTCACAACCAAAAGATCATAGATCTTAGACCCAAATTCCAATCAGATTATGCAATTATCGCAGCCAAAAGACGAGAAGTTTGTGAGTATAAATACTAACAATATTGGGTTTTGTACTTCTTACATCTTCTTCGCTCTTGAATTCCGCATGAAACTTCATGTGCTTGACTACATTGTCAAGCCCCACCTCTTTTATCCTCAATACCGCATCTTTCTTCTTGACGGACTCCGTCTTTGCACATGCTTGGAGAAGCGTCAATTTCGGCTTCATCTCCATCTGTTGAAGTAGGGATACGTTTTCATGAATTCGTGATTGTGCATAGGTGTAGAACTCTTAAAATCAGAGCAAATTTTCGAAATTCTCTTTATATATTTTGAACGACTACATTCTAGGGTTTGTAACGTCAAATCGATCTCTATGCAGTAATGAACGAGTAGAGAGTTAGGGCTTGTAGCTTCTCTAGTTCGATCTGAACGAAAGAAGAAAGTTTTGTCATGGGCTAATTTCTCTCTTAAACATATAAAATATACGGTTTAAAATTTTTATATAAGATCGTGGTATTTAGAGTATTTTAATACGGTTTAAGACTAAAGTAAATAGATCAATAAACGACACGGTTCTTATTCAACCCTAGTAATTTTTCATATTAATTGATAACGGAGGTAGGTGAGGTCAGTAGTAAATTTGTCACATAATTAATTACAAAAAATAAATTTGTCACATAATTACTATTGTTCTCGTAAAATGACTGTTAAAACACTACTGTTCCAATAGAATTCATATTAGTAAATGTACCACATCAAACACGGAACCGTGATAATTATGTTCGTTGAAAAAAGTCATTTTTATACTTAGTGTATGATTAATGTTTTTTTGGTTGATGAATAGATTGGTTTATATATA
This sequence comes from Phyllobates terribilis, assembly GCF_046119375.1. NCBI lineage: Eukaryota > Metazoa > Chordata > Amphibia > Anura > Dendrobatidae > Phyllobates > Phyllobates terribilis. Next base: position 37,053 of record NW_027368686.1, on the reverse strand, counting down.
TTTTTTGGAAACCATATTGGTTTATATAGTGGACCCTTCTTCAGAACGCAGAAAATTAGAAACCACAATCAAGACGTAGAGGAGGAGTGTCCAATTCGTCTTTAGATGGGCCCATTCTTGGCCCAACAAGGCTCACTGATTCCGGTGGAGCCCATCCGACATGCTCGATATATTTTGAAATTAAAGAAAGTAGTACTTAGGCTACTCCTTTTAAAAAAAAAATTAGTACTTGGACTACTTGGCATTATGTATCCTAAAAAAAGAAAAAAGAAAAGATATTCTACCTAGAGTAGACATGTGGTTCTGGTTAGAGATAGGTCCGGTTCCAGAACGGGACTGGCTACACCTATGAACCGGAGGTTCCCCGGTTCCGGAACCGCTGGTGGGACCCGGTTCTGAGCGGTGCCGGAACCCCCGGTTCTGAAACGGGAAAAAACACTATTTTCTCTCTTTTTTAATTAATTATGTGTGGAACCGGCGGTTCGCGACCGGAACCACCGGTTCCATAAAACAGGAACCGACACCGGAACCGGGTGGGGACCGGTTCCACCAGTTCCGGTTCCGGAATCGGCGGTCCGAAAACCGGCGATTCCAGTCTGGTCCGCGAGTTCCAGTTCCAAAAATTTCATCTCTAGTTTCCGGTATAGACGCGTTTGTGTTGGAACTAGAAGTTCATTACTTAAGTTGTTACAAATAAAAAGAATGAAATCTGATCATTAACTATTAAGCATTATTGAAGCTAGGTTGTTGTTGTCCTTCTAATGTACTAGGCATGACCCGCGTGCTCTGCACGTGGGGCCTCAGGTTTAGATAGTTCGTCAAAGGACTCTCAGTTTATCAAATCATTACCTTTGGAACTTTCATAATTGGCATAGTTAATTTTTCTTGAAATTTAAGGTCTATATCACTTCATCACCCAAAGGCACATAACAAAAATAAAAATCTGCTTATTGTTTCCTTTTTCCACATTGACCGATGCATATTTTTCATCGTATGTATCTCTAAATATATTAATTTAAAAATCTTGAAATTTCGATATTCTTAAAGCATTTATTGAGATAAATCACACAAGACAATTTACGACTATGTTTTTACTTATATATTTGGAGATATTATCAAGATTCCCTTAACCGATGAATAATGTCAAAATATAGAAAGAAGAAATGGGGACGGAAGGAATATATTTTATCACTTTTTCCTTTTCAAAATTGAATCCTTAATTATATTTACAGCTTTGTCGGTTACATAGTTACACTTGTCATTTCACCTCTGACATTTTTTATTGTGTGCTGTTTGATCTCATGTCCGGTGCTACACTTTCTACTTCTGTTACAAAAACGTCTCCTTTCATTAGTTGTATTATAGGCTTATAGATCACTACTTGGAAACTTTTGAAGATGCATGTATTACATTTTCACGTATCGGTCGATGAGCAGCCACCTCACCCCGAGCTTAATACATCCTACATTCAGTACTTCGCGGGCTTGTGTTGTTGACTTTATTAGTCGGATGTTAAGATACAATTTAGTTATTTTCTTTTCTGTAGAATACATGTCACTATAAGATATTAATAGCACTAATTTAGTAGGTCTTTAGTGACACTTGGACATATACTTGGATATATAGCTCCCTAACTCGTGATGGTAGAACCTATATAGGGCTATAAACTCTCTCGGTTGAGCACAATTTCTAGGTACAGTACATGCATAACAAAGGATCGTATTGAGAATATGAAAACATCATCTTCAGGCTCTTATTTTCTTCAACCTTTATGTCTCTCTGTGGATAACTCCGTACTCCATAAATGGAGAAAAGATTTTGGACATGAGTAGGGACCTACAAAACAAAAAATAAAGTTACCTCATGTTTGGTCTATCACATAGGTCTTATACACAAGATTTGTTGCGTATAAAAAAGCGTTAATTTTTTTTTACCAAAGTTTTGGGAGGGTAGCTTGTATCAAGCTCAGGACACTATTAGTTTTAAAAAAGAGACGCTTCGCCAATCTTCATAGGTTATTGACAAAGTAAATGACCTGAAATACTTTATGATTGCGAATAACTAAGTATACTATCTTCATAGAAAACTCTTTCAACTTTTTTCTTTTATTCTTCCCTTTGTTAGAGTACTTAAGGATTTTTTGCCTTCAGATTCTTATGTCATTTAAGGTCTTAAAAGTGGCGTGAACGAACTATTTGGTTCCAAGGATTGATAAATTAATTGCTTTTTAAATAGTTCTGAGGGTTGATATGTTGACCACTTTTTAAGTAAGGTTTTTATGGTGTAAGGTAGTACATAGCATTTTGTAGCTTGTTGTTTCCCTGCATCAACCTATTTTCAGTAACCACGAATTCGCAGTTACTCAACTATCTGTAACTGTAGAGAGAATTGTAATCATTATGTAGTTCATAATGTAAGTTGTGTTTGTCTAATAAATAATTTAGATTACAACCTGAAACCATGTATCTTAATTGATTCTTATTTGCTGGACCAATTGATTGAAGTACTCCCTTCATCCTTATGTTATTTTTCCTTTTGATCGAATACATGAGTTTTAAGGGAAAAGTGAAGAGTACTAATTATAGGAATAAGGATCCGGTGTGAAGTGCCCTTATGGTGTGAAGTGCGAAGTTTCTCGGGTACACATATAACACGCTAATGTTCACTTATAACACGCAATCGTTCAGTTCTAAGGGGATAAAAAAAAACACCCAGAAAACGTAAAAAAAAAATTCACCATTAATTACAAAAATGCCACCGCGTGGATTCATTAAAAAACCATTTTTTTAATCTCATCCCTCCATTTCCTAATCTAATGGCTCAATATTCTTCACATTTCACACCATTAGGGCACTTCACATTGGAACCCGCCTCATAATTATAGAGGAAAGAGAGAGAGAGAAAGAGTAATAATTGGGTATTGAATGAAGATTACTATATTATTATTTTATTCTCTCTGTCCAGTTTTTATCTTTCAATTTCCTTTTCTATATGTCCAATTTTCTATATTATTATTTGGCTCCCTCCGTCCCTTCTTGATCTTTCCGCTTTCCTATCTTTGTATTATTATTTTACTCCCTCCGTCCCTTTTTCTCTCTTACCACTTTATTTTTCCGGTGTCCCATTTTTATCTTCCCAATTTTCATTTATAGAAACTACTTTTCAACCATTTTTTTTTGCAACTTTCAATACACTTTCACTCTATCCAGTACAAATTCTCCTCTCCTAATACTCCATCCGTCCCATAATGTAGTTCCCATTTGCTTCCACACACTTGACGATACACGGTTTGTATCTATAATATCTATCATTGTATGTTAATGTAAGTTATAGAAAAATTATATTTAAAAGTACTCATCGAGACGAATCAAACAAGACCCCGCATGACTTTGCTTTTCCTTACTTATTAGCAAGAATAGAGAAAATGAACTTCGGTCGTCAATAACGTCAAAATAACAATGAGAGCTATATTATAGGACGGATGGAATGAAAGATAAAAAATGAGAGCGAAACCCTTATGAACAGTAGTTTTTATATTATTATTTTATTCTTTCCGTACCTTTTTTATCTTCACGCTTTCCTTTTCTGGTGTCATATTTTTATAGTAATATTTTACTCCCTCCCTTCCTTTTTTATCTTTCCGATTTCCTTTTCCGGTATACCTTTTTTATCTTCCCAATTTCCGTAACAGTAATTTTTATATTATTATTTTATTTCCCACTTTTTATTTAGATAAAAAGGAACGGAGGGAGTAAAATAATAATATAAAAATGAGACACCGGAAAAGGAAAGCGGGAAGGGAAAAGGGAACGGAGGAAATAAAACAATAATATATGTTTACTGTAGATAAGAGTCCTCCCGCTTTTATAGTAGTAGGTATGTATAAATTTCCTTTTCCGGTGTTCAATTTTTATCTTCCCACTTTCCATTTAGATAAAAAGGGGATAGATGGAGTGAAATAATAATATAAAAATGGGACACTAGAAAAGAAAAATAGAAATATAAAAAAAGGACAGAGAGAATAAAATAATAATATAAAGCTACTATTCCTAAAATGGGACACCGAAAAAAGAAAGTGGAATGATAAAAATGGGACGGAGGAAATAAAATAATATTATACTCCCTCCGTCCCATAATGTTCTTCTCCTTTCTCTTCGACTCACTTGTCGAGACATATTTTGTGTGCTAAATATCTCTCGATATATGTTACTAAAAATCGTAAAATTTATACACAATTAAAGTACTCGTCGAGGCGAAGATCACACATGACTATATTTTTTCATACACATTAAGAGAAATTAAGAAGATTCTCCATAAATGTGAATAGTGATTAAAAATAAAATGAGAAGATGATATTTGGGACGGAGGGAGTAAAGCACTGTTCCTAAGCGCCCTCCCTCTTTTATAGATAGTAAGATTGGTAGACTGTAATTTGGAATATTGGATGTGGTAGAATAAATTTAAGACATATAATTTAATGAAGTCATGTTTCTTAGAGTGTGGAATTGAATAATAACTACAGATAAAACATTATTTTTTATAATGAGAATCTTTGATAATCAATAAGTTATCTAAGAGAAAAATCCATTACCACTCTCTCGAAAGGATTCCAAAGCCTGATTATATTGAATACTTGATTACAACGATTAGGAGAATACACAGCTTAACTCTAGACATACTATAACTTCCTAAACTTGCAATACAATACAATAATAGAACACAACTTACTCTTGTTCTCTACACAGAACATAAACGATTTTCTTCTTCTTCTTCTTCTTCGTCTTCTTTCTTCTTCTTCTTCTTCTTCTTCTCTTTGTTTTCTTGGAGATCGATAAGAAAAATGGAGTATTGGAAGCTTTATTTAAACGTCCCAGGACTAAGCCTTGCAACGTTCAAATTCGAGCTCTACTGATTCCGCACTTTGTCAAATATGTTACCATAAATAACACACGTTCAAATTTCTCAATCAATTACAAGATACTGGTCGGATTTAAAGCGATTACAACTTGAATGCTAATCCTAAGACCTATCTGTTGGGTTATAGGAACTGGGAACTCAGTTCCTATCCTTCATCTCCTCAGTTTTAATAATAACAAACACTTATTATATTTGACATCTATCTTGAGTGGGATATTATAGGATCGTAAAGGAGTTTTCATTAGAGTTATGCTAAAGGGGAAGTAGCTGAAAAAAAATGGATTAAGCTAAAGGAAGTAAGGAGGAACGAACGATATAGAAGCGCTGAAGGGTACTGATGCTTATACTGTACGGAAACGGAGGAATAGAGTTAACACTAGCGTGAATGGAACCAAAGCATATCACTGTGTTTGTAAAGAAATATCTCTTAACGTAACAGTTGCGATTCTTTCGATTCCTTGTAGATCTTATGAGATACTCTGTATGTTTAGATTTAGGATAAGCTATAATATTATTAATATTGTAGAGGAAAATAGTCATTTTTGTCATTCTTACCTTTTATCATTGAAGTGTTGAAGAATAGGTTTGTTTGATTATCGATTGACATTGTTGAGAGAGCAAGAGATTGTGCAAGCTTAAGAGAGCGAGTTGTGTGTTGAGTCTAGAACTGTGTGGTCATCTTAAGTTATAATCTTGTGATCGATCAATAATATAAGATGTAGCGTTTTATTGTGTTTAAATTGAAGAAGCTTAAATTCCGCTTTTAGGAACAAACTTCTCAGTTCCTTAGTTTAAGCGCCTTTCACGATCCTACAATTGGTATTAGAGAAGGATCCAATTCTGAAACGATGATCAAGAACAGCGAATTCACACTTGGCTTATCCTTCAATAAACCGAACCAACTTCAAGAAGAAGAGCTTGATTGGTGGTTGGGGGTTCACACAACATACATCCATACACAAGACTACCAATGCTAGAAAATCATTTAACTTGGTGATGAGGAGATCCCTGCAACCATCAAAGAAAGAAGGGAATTTCAACCCGAGCACTATATCAAGATGGAGAAAAAAGCCAAAGCGCGCAAGCTTATAAACATCAGACTCACCAGAACTGACATTGACAAAGTCATTAGCATTGCAACGATCAAAGAAATGTGGGCTGCCATCATATCCATCCATAGAGGAAGTGATGACATGAAGAACAAGCAAAAGTTCAACCTTTCGAGAGAATTTCATGTCTTCAAGATGCAACCTGGTGAAAGCGTGTCTTCCTGCAAATCCAGATTCACAGTCTTAGTGGATAAACTAAGCGCTACTGGTGTGACCATCCTTCAATGGGAACAATCTCTGGCTGTGATCTAAGGAATGAGCAACAAGTACGTGCTGACAAGAAGAATAGACCTTGTGTCAAATGAAAGCAAGTCCTTTCTAGTAAGGTATATCTTTGCAAAGTTCTTTGACCAAGAAATAGCCGACAACCAAAGAGATAGCGTGATCAAGGAATTGAAAGGGACTGCCTTGAAGCTCACTTGAGTTCTGGAGAATATGACCTAGAGATTGCTTCGATGACAAAGATGGTAAAGAAGTTCTTCAAGAACAAAGCCTCACAATCTGCTTCTACTTCAAAACAGGACCTCCAGGACTACATGTGCTACAACTGTTAAGAGAAGGGCCACCTTGCTAAGACTTTCACTAAGGAGAAGGTGGAACCCGCTGAATAGAAGGCCCTTTTCTCGGTGTGGGGAGAAGATGATGATGAAGCTGATCTACACAAAGGTTTTCAAGGCATATGCATCATGGCTGACTCAGAGTAAGCTACTTATAGGGGTGAAACAAGTTGCAAGGATAAGTGGTGGATTAATAGTGGCGGCTCCTACCATATGACTGGGTTCAAAGATAATTTTCTCTCGTTTCAAGCGACTAAAGGTGAAAACATTTCCTTCGGCAATAAGTAGAGTGGTGGAATCAAAGGACATGGAAAGGTCCATCTGAATGATAAGATTGAAGTTCAAATCATGAATTTGGTTGATAGCCCACACTTCAATTTTCTGAGCATCGCACAACTATGTGATGAAGGCCCTAATGAAGTTAGTTTTACTATAACAAGATGTTTTGTAAGGAACTCAGCTAACGAGAACATCCTGAAAGGGAAACGAGTCAACAACACCTATCTTTATTGACTCAAGCTACATTTCTAATAGCCACATGTGTCTTGCTTCGATTGAAGATCACTCATCTCTATGGCATCAAAGACTTGGCCTTGCTAGCTTACATCTCCTTAACAAGCTTTGCTCAAAGGAACTAGTTTGCATTCTCCGTCCTATCAAGCCCGAGAATATATCACACTATGCTGATTGTGTAAAAGGGAAAGAGGTTCGAAGCTCCTTCAAAGCTAAAAGCGATGTCAATTTTAAAAATTCTCTAGAGCTTTTACATATGGATTTTTGTGGGCCAATGCGAGTTAAAAGCCCTGGTGGAGCTCGCTACATGTTTGTGATCATTGACGACTACTCACGGTTCACCTGGACATTATTTTTTTGCTCAAAATATAAAATATTCTCTCAATTCTTTGATCTAGTCCCCATGTTTGAAGATTCATTTGTCTCTACCTGTTTGAGTTATACAACCCGACCATGGAACTGAGTTCGAGAATGAAGATATACTAAGCCACTGCAGAGAATGAGGAATAAGTTATAATTTCTCCGCACCTAGAACCCCTCAATAGAACGGAGTTGTAGAAAGGAAGAACCGGACATTAGTGGATATGTACAGAACTATCCTAACCTTAAGTAGCTTATCTTCTACTTTCTGGGCTGAAGCAGTTAATACCGCCTTCTACATTATCAGCATGTCTATGCTTAGACCCATTCTAGAAAATATCCCTTACTATCTGATTAGAGGTCACTCTTCAAGCATATCACATCTCAGAGTTTTTGGCTGCAAGAGCTTTGTTCATAACAATGGGAAAGACAACCTCGAAAAATTTGATGCAAGAAGTGATGAAGCTATCTTCCTTGGTTATGTCCCTTCAATCAAGGCATATAAGGTGTTCAATCAGAGAAAAAGGACTTTTGAAGAACGTATACATGTCGTGGTTGATGAAAGGTCTCCCTCCTCCACAACCATCCTCTCTCAGAATCCCTTTCCTGAAGTAGCTGCTCAAGAAGTTGCAAGGGAACCGAGCCCCTCCAGACTAAATCCACTCGCTCCCTCTTTCAATCTTACAGTTCCCATGCCCTTGACACTGATGGCGAGAATGATGGACCAGAAGGGACTGGCAATTCCCGTACAGAAATTTCTTTGCCTAAAACTACTCCTCCATCCCGTGCCTTTCAACAACGAGTAGCTCATCCTCCTACAAATGTTCTGACCCCCCTTGACTCAAGCATACAAACTCTCTCTTCCGTGACCAATCTGTGTGCTTTTAGTGCCTTTGTTTCTCTCATAGAACCTAAGAATATGAAAGAGGCCATCATTGATCATGATTTGGTAGTAGCAATGCTAGAAGAGCTACATGAATTTGAACAAAACAAGATCTGTCATCTAGTTCCCAAGCCCTCAAATCGAACCATCATTAGAACTCACCCGGTATTCCAGAATAAGCTAGATGATTCTGTTGCCGTGGTAAGGAACAAAGCAAGATTAGTCACTCAAGATTACAACCAGAAAGAAGGGATTGACTATGATGAAACCTATGCTCCACTCGCTCGTTTCGAGTCCATTTGGTTATTGATTACTTTTGCTTCTCACAAGGGGTTTAAGATGTTTCAGATGGATGACAAGACTACATTTATCAATGGTAATCTAAATGAGGAAGTATACGTCAAACAACCCCCTGGATTTGAAGATGCTCAATACCCAGATCACGTTTACCTCCTTGACATAACATTATATGGAATGAAGCAAGCTCCTAGAGCCTGGTATGATTGTCTCTCCGAGTACCTTCTAGTCAACAACTGTCGAAGGGGGACAATAGACAAGACGCTCTTCATTCAACAACTTGGAAGCGACATCTTAGTAGTTCAGTATATGTTGATGGCATCATTTTTGGCACCACTAACATGTTTCTTGTGGATAAATTCAAGATCATCATGAGAAGCAAGTTCAACATGAGTATGATAAGGGAATTGAATTTCTTTTTCAGCCTACAAGTTGTACAAAAGGATGAAGGCATTCAAATTCATCTAAAAAATACCTAAGGGAGATCCCAAAAAAGTATGGAATGGCCATGAGTAAGCCACTACACACTCCGGTCTCAAAAGCGACTAAGCTAGATGTCGATTTAAGTGGTCCCACGACCAACGAGATGACTTACAAAGGTATGGTGGATTCCCTTATATATTTGACTGCCTCCAGACCATATATTGTCTTTGGTGTATACCTTTGTGCCATATTTCAGTCTGATCAAACATAATCACAGGTGGCCAACATCAAGCGAGTCTTTTGCTACTTGAAGGGAAACGACAACCTTGTCTATGGTATCCTAAAAATTATGATTATAACTGTTGTTGGATATACAAATGCAGATTATGTAGGTTATTTGGTTGATCAAAAGAGCACCTCAGGAATGGCTCAGTTTTTAGGCCCATTTCTTGTATCTTGGGGTTCTAGAAAGCAAAACTCAATCGGCATTTCAACCACTGAAGTTGAATATATAGCCACTGCATCGTGTTGCACTCAACTAATGGCTTAAGCAACAACTCTCATACTTTTGAATCACAATGGGCTCCCTTGAGATAAGATGTGACAATACCAGTGCAATCAATATTTCCAAGAACCCTGTGCAACATTCGAGGACAAAGCACATTGATGTTTGTCACCACTTTCTCTGAGATCACGTGGAAAAGAAGAACATTTAGCTGACTCACTGCCGGACTGAGGAGGAAATAGCCGATATTTTCACCAAGGCCTTGAAAAAAGAACCATTCATCAACCTCAGTGTTATTTTAAGCTTGAGTAACTTAAACGTTCAACTTGTTTTGATGATAATAAAGATAGCATTTGATGTCTTTTGTGTGTGACAAGCTTCCTGGACTAGCTCAAGGAGTTAGGAGAATAACTTTGATGCAAGCGGACAAGCTATAGACTAGCTTTGTGCCTACCGGTGAAAGCAAGTCTCACTAAGGTCGTGTTGAATAAAGAGTAAAGAAAAAGAAAATCCTAGGTAATGAGTTGTAAAAAAGAAAGACAAGCAAGAGCGAAGAGAGTCGCTCTAATCTAGTGGATCAAGCTTCAAACTCATAGAGAAGTATACAAGTGGATCAAGTGTAGAAGAGTCTCCTACAGTGGAATCCTACACCAATTACGTAGAGGATTCAGGCGCAGTGAAGGGAAGGCCGAGAATCTAAGGATAGGGGGATGTGCGATTCCTACCTATGGATAGTGAAAAACGTGGATTGCTAAGCTGGACAAATCAGAGATACGCAAAGTGGTGTGGAGAGGATTTCCAACGTGGAGAAAGTTGTTGCTCAAGGAGAAGGAAAAAGCGCGCGGAATCAAGTGGTGTTCCAAGAGGCGGATCAATCACACGGATTGCAAGAGTGGATTCTCATTAAAATTATGTTATAGTTTGTTTACATACCTTTTGAGCAGAGATGATCACTTGTATTGAGATGAAAGTGGATTATATTGAGTGAGAGAGTTACGAGTGTTGTAATTATCTTGATTTAATATAATCTAATTAGTGGTGAGTTTTATCCCGGACTTAGTAGAATTCTAGTGCTCTCACCTTGGGGAAAATCTTTGCATTTGAAATGAACTTTCTATCTAACTTACTATCTAACAATTCTAAGTTCAATATTGTGGCTAATCTCCTTTTCCACATTTCATACACACTCTCTCTATAGCTTGTTGTGTTTACTTTGGAGATTAGACTACCTTAAAAGTTTTTTCAACTTTCGCATTATTTAAACACTTTAGCTAGTTGGTTAAGCTACTTTTTTGTAAGTGTAAGTTGACCCAAGCTAGTCTATCTAATCCGGCAGTGAGTCTTTTCTATACTTATCTCGCTGGATTCGATCCTTATACACTAGCTTGTGTATTGTTTTGACCCCTCAAAATCCACAATTGGTATCAGATCTCAGGTTGCTCATATGCATTGATTGTTATATCAGTGATATCTCTCTCTTGTGTTGAATCATGAAGGACATGGAATATTGTACAATGATGAAATTGGTCAAGAAGTACTTCAAAGAACAAAGCAATTCCAATAAAGTGAAACATCTGGGTAAACGAAGAAACAAAGCCAAAGGTGTTCAAAATCATGATTCAAGCTCTCACTCTCACTCAAGCTCGTCCTGCTTAATTGCGACAAAAGGTCTAGGCACATAGATGAACACTGAAGATGAAGCAAAGAATAAGTGGTATAGTGACAGTGGATGCTCTTGTCACATGACAGGGGACTCTTCTCTTTTACTCTCACTTCATGTTAAAAATGGAGGAACCGTATCCTTTGGAGATAAAAAAACAAGGTAAAATCATGGTTAGTGGTAGTGCTCAGCTCACTAATGCTATCCAACTGCAGAATGTTAATCTTGTTGATAATCTCAAATTTCACCTCCTCAGTGTAACTCAATTATGTGACCAAGAGGGTAATGAGGTTACTTCTAGTACAACCTCTTGTGCTGTGAAAAATCAAAACCAGGAGATCTTATTGAAAGGTAAGAGAGTTGGGAACACTTACCTTTTTTATCATGATTTTTCTCCGGCTAGACAGATGTGCCTCGCCACCATCAAGGAACAGTATAACCTATGGCATCAGCGATTCGGACATGCAAGCCTATATTTTCTACACAAGGTTCAAGTCAAAAGCCTTGTACGTGGTCTTCCTCGAATTCAGCCAGAATCTATGACCTCCTCTCCTGTGAAGAGTGCTCAAAGTCCAAAGGAACCAGATGTTCATTTCCTCACAAAAGGTAGTGTCCACCAAAGCACCTCTAGACCTTATACACATGGACTTGTGTGGACCTATGCAAAAATAGAGTGACAGAGCTAATCAATACATCTCTATCCTTGTTGATGACTATTCTCGCTTCACCTGTACTCTCTTTCATAAGACTAAGAATGAGGCATTTGGTGCTTTTCATGACTTAGCTAATCTTTTGGAAAAGAGTCTGGGACTTCCTATTCGTGCGATTCGCTCGGATAATGGGACCGAATTCAAGAATAAGTAGTTTCTCACATTTTTCGAAGTAAGGGATTAAGAATAAATTTTTCCGCTCCTCATACTCCAGAATAAAATGGTGTGGTTGAACGCAAAAACAAAACCCTGGAAGAAATGGCTAGAACTATATTATTGTCTAGTGGTTTACCATCATGTTATTGGGCTCAAGTTGTAAGTATAGCTAGTTACATCATTAATCAAGCAATGATTAGACCCATATTAGACAAGACTCCCTATGAGATGATTAAGAGATGAACACCCAACATCTCACACTTAAGGGTGTTTGGATGTAAGTGTTATGTTCATAACAATGGAAGGCACTCTTTGGGTAAGTTTGATGCCAGGAATGATGACGCCATATTTTTAGGCTATGCTCCATCTAGGAAGGCATACAGAGTTCTCAACCGGCAAACCATGACGGTTGAAGATAGTATCATGTAAGATTTGATAAAAGACCAGTTAATCATGCTACAACTTAAGAAGAAGATCCTTTTTTTCAAGGTTAGTCAATCTTCTTCTCTATTTCTCTTCCTCCTCCCTCTCTTTCTGAAAGTTCAGGTAGCAAAGGTGAAGAATATGATGATACTCATACTCCCCCAAGGTACTGGAGTTGTGACGATAGTCATTGAAGAGGCAGCGAGTCTAGATTCTCCTTGTACAGGTACATCTGATTTCTCGGTGGATAAGACTCCCTTTCCAGAGACTCTAGAAGATTTTCAAGCAAGTCATGGAGATGTCGCTGAAAGGTCTGCTGCAAACTGCCCAGAGAAAAACTACCACCCTTGCTCTTTCTGAATCAACGCAAATCGAAGTGGAAGATTATCAGCTCTTAAAAGATCATCATGTGACAAATATCATATCTTCATATAACTCAGGTACGCAGACTCGCTCTAACGCTCAATGCCAATATTCTAGTGGCACTTTTTGTCCTCGCTTCAGGAACCCAAGAATATTACTCAAGCGCTTCTCGATCCGGACTAAGTGGTCGCGTTGCAAGAAGAGCTTGAAGAAATTTAAGCGAAACGAAGTGTGGCATCTCGTACCTAAGACAGGTGATATAACAATCATAATTACTTGCTGGGTGGTACAAGAATAAGCTAGATGATAGCGGGGAGGTAGTGCACAACAAAGCTAGACTAGTAGCTCAAGGGTACAATCAACAAGAAGGTATTAACTATGATGAGATTTATGCACCTGTTGCAAGACTTGAATCTATTCGTTTGTTAATTTATTATGCTTCCCATGAGGAATTTTAGCTATTCTAAATAGACTTTAAGACTGCCTTTCTCAATGTTAAGATGAATGTCGAAGTGTATGTTAAGCAGCCACCTGAATTTGAAGATCCAAGTATCCTAAGCATGTCTATGTGCTTGACAAGGCACTCTATGGACTGAAACAAGCTACCCGTGCTTGGTATCAGGTGTTTGTTAGACTACCTTCTCAAATAGAATTAGAAGCAAGGTCTTGGTTGATAAGACCTTGTTGATTAGAGAGGTAAAATGGGATGTTCTGATTGTTCAAAGTTATGTTGATGACATTATTTTTGGCTCCACTAACCTGCAACTAGTCAAAGATTTCAAGACCACAATGAGCTCAAAAATTCAGCATGAGCATGATAGGTGAGCTCACATTGTTTCTAGGTCTTCAGGTAAATCAGCTTAAGGCAGGGATTCAAATTCACCCACAAAAGTATATTAGAGAACTTCTGAATAAGTATGATATGGAGAATTCAAAGCCGCTGCCAACCCCTTTCTCAACCACCACCAAACTCGACGTCAATCTCAATGGTGCCAAGGTAGATGCAACTCTCTACAGGGGTATGCAGGATCTCTCATGTACCTCACTGCATCTAGACCTGGTATATTATTTACAGTGGGTGTATGTGCTCGTGATCAAGAAGATCCAAGGGCTTCACATCTTGTAAATGTAAAGCGAGTCTTTGGGTACTTCAAAGGACTCCAATATTTTTGTCTCTGGTATCTCAAAGGTGGTAAGCTATCCCTCTTAGGATATACCGATGTAGACCTACATAGGATATTTGGTGGACAAGAAAAGTACCAGTAGAATGGCTCAGTATCTCGGGCCATGTGTAGTGTCTTGGGGTTCGAAGAAATAGGATGACACATCCAACCATGAGGATTCGTGAAACATGTTGACGATCAACATCCATGGGAACGGGAATGTGAACCATGTGTCTCAGATACTCCTTTCACAAATTTGGTGCATGACTCCTTTTAGTGACAAGGTATCTGGTTAGGTTACTGTGTTTGTTACCAGACTACTGAAGATACATATATGATGCCCCACAGAGAGATCATCAAGGGCCACCTTCTGACCTCGAACAGTCTGATGTGTGAAATCACTTCTCTGCAATGGAGCTGATTTCCGTGACCCCCTATGATATAGAGCTTCTCCAGCACCTTTGGTGCCTGGCCATTGCCCAAAACACCTTACTCGTGACTATCCTACAGACACATGATCTACAAGTTTCGGCTTCCCTGAAAGCTCCCATACGGACCCGAGGCCAGCAATTATTATAATTCAATCCCAAGATATGCCCTTCAAGGTCTACAACGCCGATTATGCCGCTATATCTAGACCCACACACCATCGTCGAATCAACCTAACAGAGCAGATGGAGGAGCTACACCTTCAGGCTGACCAACTGCTTTCAGCCATGCAACTCATGAGGCCAGGAAAAAAGTGATGCACCGAGAGACGACCCACATCTTGTAGAGATGCACTAGATCCAGAGGCATCAAATGGTGATGTGGGCACCATACTTTCCACCACCACCACTATACTGGGTCCTTTTGTACTTTTTCTCCCTTTCTGTTATTTACTCCTTTGTTGTATTGAAGATGCATGCTATTACAAGTATGAGGGAGACATAGTTGGCTTTATGTCTCTATCTATTTGGTTTGTCTCTGAATTTTTCATGTACTTTATGAGACATTTCAATGTGATTTTGCACCTTACCGTGTGACATCTACACGGATGGTGCACTTTTTTACTTTCTTATGGTGTTATTGTCTTACCGTGCAGTTTGTGCATGGATGAACGCTTATGACCTAGTAATTTTTGCTTTCAATGTTTTTATTTCAATTACAATTGCAGTGTTAGTAGTTAGGAAACGAATAAAGAAAAGGCATAGACAATAGTATAATTAGAATAAAGAAACAACCGACAAGAAAAAAGATGCCTGCAGGTACACTACATTCATCTTCAATGGTTCTGGTTCTTTACCATACCTAGCATCATTGCCTCCCTGGGTAATGCCATTCTAGAGCCGACGATGTTTATACATTCACTTTCTGTCCATGTAATCAAGTCTTAGTTCTTTTTGAGGATTTTGATGTGACATCATCCACCACCAATTAAAAGTTCAAGAACAAGTGCCTATTTCCTACTGAACACGCCTCAACATGTTTCATGAGTACCAAAGTGTATTTTCTACCAGACGCTTTGTCACGCCCTGTGATCATAACTCACGCGGCCTACACCATGGTTCATGTCTAGCGTCTTATTTTTTGGTATTCTTTGATAAATAAGGCCCTCCTTTTATTTTTCCACCTCCAAACCTTTATCTATCATATTTTTTTCTATTTTACTTCTATTATATTTTGTGTCCAAGATCTATATTTGCATATGATGCAGAATTCAAGCATGGGGGAAGATAGTTCAGCATTGTATAATTTTTCATAGTTTTTTTTGAGTCAATATTTATAAATTGAATTACGTTGGTCTCCGCGAGGATGATTGTCATACGGTGAATGCATATTGATAAAGAACATTCTTAAGGTTACTTAGAAAGAGGCCATATCTATCTTTTTCCACACTTAGAGACGCTTCGAGACAATACACAAGGAGAAGTTATAGCAAGAAGAATGTATCAAGTGAGACTCAGGCAGATCAAGATGAGGTTGCACTACTTAAGGATGAGATTAGGAGATTGAAGCTCCAAGGTACATCGAAACAAGTCAATGCGTGCGAGGCTTCTGGAGAAGATCTTCACCAACCCACGCATGCCCATTCTTTCCAAGAGGAGGTGAATGCACTGGGTTATAAACAAGGGATGCAGAGGCCACCATATAATCGCCAATTTAACCAACCATGGAGGAACCGCCACAATCTTAAGTGGGGAAATACAGATAATCGGCTGAATCCACATATAAGGCTACCTCAACAATCCTACAATGAGATCATAAAGGCTTTGGCTGCAAGAAACATCGATCTACAAGGAGGGCTGAAACAAGCGACCATTTCCCCAAGTAAACCTCCAAGAGACCATGAGCACATTTGAAAAACTACTGGGTCATTTACCCAAAGTTGTGGGGCAGATTTAGAGTCGGATTTTGGGTCGTCTTCCATCACAAACGGAGAACAACCCGGATATTCATAATGTGATTTGTCATGGAAATATCTATGGAGGATGTTGAGTGTGAAGAGAGACCATATGGAGGAAAGATGAGGAGGATTTCGTTACCTATGTCGAGCCAAGCCAAGAGCGACAAAAAGAGGAAAATAGATGCCCTGACCGGCGGCGGCTGTCAAAAGTACTTCGGGACTCGCCGGTCCCTCTTGGTGAATTATGGTGAAATTAATCCACCGCCCGACGCCCGCCGAACACTTGGAGCGCCTTTTCCACGAGAAAAAGAGTAATACACCGACGACTGGAGGTCCGATTTTGGCACCTATCGCCGTGAGGGAAGTGGAAGAAATGAGAATGACGAACACGGCGACATCCTCACCAATTTTGGTGCTCGCCACCGAGTAGAGGATGAGCTTTTCGATGACCACTGATCACCTATAGGCGCCCGCCACTGGTTGTTGTTCTAGAGTGATGACTCGAATGATACTTTAGGCGACCGACTCCCACCCTTAGTCGACCACTTCTATCCAATATTCGTATCGTCTGTGGGAAAATAGAGAACGACGGGCCGCGCCTATCTACAAGCACCCTCCGGCGACTGATACATATTGAGTATGTCATCGTTGGAGTAACGAGAGGCATCAACTCCTATATTGATGCATTATTTTTAAATCTTTCAAGAGGATTCGGTGGTGCCCAAGCAGGAGATTTATGTGCAAGACGCACCATTCCCGATCGTGCTGAGAAGAATGGAGCTCCTAAAGACACACAAGGACATGTTAGAGACGTTTTGAGACGTCAAGGAAAATGCGCCCTTGTATGTTGAGATGCGTGCTGATCCAATTGCAGCGAGATTCTTAGACGGACCCGGGGATGCTCTACATTGCTAAAAATATGTCCGAAAGTGCGAGGACCCGAGGATGTTCATAATCTCAGTTAACATTAGGAGAGAGAGGTATATATTGAGCGTTGCTTGATTTAGGTAAATGCATAATGTACCGCCTTCTTACCTTTATTATTCCTTAGGCTTTGGTCCATTGATGTACCGACAAATCCAATATTAGTCCACTAGGGAAACTGGAAAATGTATTAGTACGTGTGGTTGAGTTTACTTTCCTCTGTGAACTTTTATGTAACCCAGATGGATTATGAGGACAAAGCGTCTCAGTTATTCTAGGGAGACCATATATAAGAACCACTAGCGCGGTGATTGATGTGCGAGCTGGAAAAACTATAGTGGGTTTCAATGGTAAGACCATCAGTTTCTCTATTGATGGGAGTATCACCGACAAGCCATGGTTCAGCCCTTTATATGGGATTGAAAACGGTTGTGCCAAGTTTGGACAATCATGTACGTAGCAGTACGAGCAAGCTGATGCTCGGTACTTGAGATGATATGGGCAATGGCCCCCACCGGACTAATCATCCAAATAGACATAGTCCCCAAAATTTTAATTTTGTTGTGCACGATGAGATTCATAGTAGGGAGCAGCCCCAAAGGAAATGTAAGTGTGGGGAATGCGCATGGATTCCGGTGAAAAGCCTAAAAATCCTAAGATCAAACTACAATAGGGCGTACTCGCCATTTCTTTGATTTCAGTTTCTTCCGCTTTTGGCGAGTGACAGCTCCGAAGGATTAGGACAACCCTTATGTGAGTTGAGCATACGGAGTCGAGCCATGACTCTAAATAAGGCGCTTCTCGGGATGCAACCCGAGAGAGGTAGTTTTCTTCTATTAGTTTAATTAGTCTAGCTTAAAATTTCTTATAATAGATCGAGTAAGTATCGAGTCAATATTTTCCATAAACTTTTGAGCTACAATGAAAAAATCGTTTTGTCTTTTGAACAATTATTTTCGAAACCGGTTCAAAGCGAGGTTTTGTGACGAAAATCTAAGTGTGAAAAAGACAGAGCGAAAAACAAATAGAACGTAGAAGAATAGAGTGGAAAGAAAAAAAAAATCAAAGTTCAAATAAAATAGAGAGATAAGGTAAAAATAAAAAAGAAAAGTCAATAAGTGTGAAAAAGAAAGTTAAGTGAGGAAGTGTTTTTGGTGGTGAGTCGTTTAAGGAGACCGAGTGGAAAAATACGGGAGTTGTATGAAAAAAAGTTGAATTAGAGTGGGAGTGTCTTTTTTACAGGAATCTGATTTTCAAAGCAATATACCTAAAATTCCAGAATAAACCTCCATCCTTATTCATCTTCTTCTTCCTCCACAATTCTCTCTAAACTCAAACCCACACACCTTTCACCACATATACTCTCACCCTCAACCCATTTAACCCATAAAACACAATAACCCGGCCACTTTTATCTACCCCATCCAAAAATCAAAGCAAAACCCAAACACCCGAGCACTTTTCAGCGCCCGTCTCTCCCACCGGTGTCCGAAGTTCATTGCTTTCAAGAGATTTTCTGACAGTTTCAACCAAAAAATTTCGTTCCACGAACACCACCATTGGGTTTACGCTTCCAAGATCTAGAGTTTGACAGGTCATTTGCCCCGTTTGAAGGTGATTTGAAGGTGTGGCGCAATTTAAAGTGTTCATCAAGTTTCTAAACCGATTTCAAGGTTTCTGAGTTGTTCTTCCTTAGATACCGTTGACAACATCTCATATCAGGCAACCTCTATGCCAGAAATTGTTGTTCTTCCTACAACCGCCTCATTTTTGAAGCTCCCAACGCTATTTGCAATTTTGACTCACGAGCTCCGGTGGCCGCCTATAGCCTCTAGCGCCTGCCACTGTCCTAAAATCCCAACACCCATATTTGCTCTGGCGCCCACTAAAGAACCAATAGCGCAACCCAACTAGAAAAATCGACGACTGCCAATTGATCCAGCTCTCGTTGCCGGTTTGTTTTGCAGAAATTCGTTAATTCCTTCTCGACTCTTTTACCTGTTCTTCAAATATGAGCACTTCCCATTGTCCTTTGAGTGCCAAAGCCGGTCCCAGCAGTGGTCCACCACAGAAGAGGGCTAAGAAGGTGATTGATTCAGCACAAATCCGGGTAAATGTGGCCTCTTAATATCTAATCAGCACAATGTTCTACGATAACAACTTACCAAGGGAGTTGCGCATTGACGTATGCTTGAGGGAGATGTTGACGCATTGCGGGATGGGTGATTTTTTGGCTCCGCCCCCGACTTTCGGAGTTTGACTAGAGAGTTTCTTACGACTCTCCGTGTGGATAAAGAGAGAAAGAAGTTGCGCTTCCATTTGGGTGATGTGTCCTACCATCTGAGGTACGATACTTGTATGATATCTTCAGAGTGAAGTCTATGCCGGTTGATTACGACTGGACGACTAAGAATGGGTCGTTCGATTTCTGGTTCTACTCTACGAGTGTGTCCTACAACATCGCACTTACGAACTATAGTTACAAGTGGTCGCACTCATGCCTTCGCCTCACCCACAAGGTGATACTGATGGCTTTCTATGGGAAATTGGAGGTCAAAAAAATGTTGCTAGCCGATATGAGGGCGATAGGGACGATCACAAGAAATAGTTCCACGGTACTTGATTTGGCGTCTATCTTTGTGCATAGCTGTAAAAAGTTCCAAGGGGGCTCATGTGGGAAGATCTGTATTGGAAGATGAATACTCTGATTGGAAACACTCTTGGGCTTGAACCCCCTAATGAAGAGCCTATCTCTCGTCGTTTCAGGTTCAATACTGGTCGGATGAGGGATTTCCATATGTTACATAGTACCAATGAGTATGTGATGGGTGAGAACAGGAGACATCAGACCCGTGATATGCATCGTTACGTCTCTGATGCCCGGAATGTGCACAATATCTAGCTGCCTATGCCCGAGCCTCTTCCATTTATGGGTGAATTTTATTAGGGATTGGGACCTACACGGGGCTGCTATGATATATGTGTTTCAAGTGGCTGAGTACGTGCCTTTTGCTGCAAATGTGGATTATGCGAGATAGGCTTATGAGCGGGTGAAGAGCTTGATCCAGTGCTTCACCGAGTACACTATGCTCCAAGACACTCGTTGCGGTCACCTTGACGATCAGCTGGGATTATGATACTGAAGATGCAAACTGGGACGCTTTTGCTAGGTCCCAATACCTGTGATATCCACCACCACGACCTTAGTAGTAGCGGTACTCTCTACTCTCCCACTTGTTCTTAAGATTTTTCTAATATTCAAATTGAGGGAAATGCTTACTTAAAGTGAGGGCGATTAGTTTATATTTCTTATTATATTTTTCTATAATCAAAAAATTTATAAAACATATAAAAGAGGTATGAATGACTAGAGCAAAAACAAAACTTGGGATGAGTGAAACCTTTCATGATGCTCAAACAATAAGCAAGTAATTTTACTGCCATTAGGCCTGGAAAAATGAGATTTAAGAGAGATGTGAGGTGGGAGAGATGTGAACTGGGTGAGATTAATCTTTACACTTAAGATTCACATAGAATCTCAAGTGAAAAGAATTTGAATGTTCTTTCTTTTTCACAATTTTTTGGTGTTGGAGAAAATAAGTGTTTGGAGTATAGGAGAATTTTTAAGTAGGATTTCACTTGGAGATAGGAGGTTTAGATTAATTTCTATTACTTCAACCTCTCGTTCTGAGCAGTCGTGATTATATCTCTTTGGTGGATTATTCTTGAGCGTGCATGTTATATCTGTGAGATTTTTGACTGCTTATTTATGTAGATTTTTTATGCACACTTGATGATAGTATGAATTATACTCTAATATTATATTTCTTTTCTTGGTTTTTGATGCATATTGTTGTGGTTGTACTATGCAGATTTTTATTTAGGAATTGGTAGTTGAGTTTATTTCTGTTGTGATTGGACATTATATGGAGGAGTGGAATTTACATGAAGTTTGGTGTGGAGTTTTTAGAAATGAAGTGTAGGTTTTTATTTTTTTATTTTTAGATGAGATTTTAGGATGATTTTTAAGCATATTGACTATGGTTACTTGAGTTATCATGATGACATTTAGGGTAATGACTAAATTCTATTGAGTTGAGAGCATTTTATGTTGAAAGTTCAGAGAGTTGATTGTATAGGTTGGGTTGGTATGGGAAGTGAACTTATCAATTGTTCATTTTATGTGATAACTTTGTACTTGGGATTCTACATAAGCATTATTGTGAGATGAGTGGTAGCATAACTCCACATAAGATGAGTAGAGTTCAAGTGTGGGGGAGTTTGATGTACACGTGTACGACGGGTATAAGAGCATAGAGTTAGCATATATTTATTGTTGTATTGAGCTATAGTATAGTGTATTCGGTGTGTATTGCTTTACGACCATATATACCTTATTTATGCTACTTATTGGAGGTTTATGAAAAGAAGAGTAGAGGAGGAGACGCCCAACGTTGAATATCAAAACAAAGTTGAAGGAGCTGAAGGAGTATTAGATGATCTTTCGGCGACGCTCGCCTATCCACCTTCGGCGCTTGCCAATAGTGTTGCTGGAATTTTCCTGGATGCAACCGGTGGCAGCCGCCAAAGACACACCAGTGCCCGCGGATCGTCTTATTTTTCAGATGGGAATTATGTTATTTTCTATCTTTGCGAAAGTTGTTTGTTAGAATTTGTTATTTAGATTCGTTTTCTGGTATTTAATTATTATCCTAGGGGATAGAATCTAGGGTTATCTTAAGGGATATTTAAGTGGTCTTTTATCATAATCTGTAGAGTTCTATCATTTCATTCATCGTACATTTCTACCGTTTATTGTTTGAGAGTTTTTGTGACTTTTTGCTGGAGTTTATCAAGTTCTATACATGACTTTGCTGTTTAATTCTTTGGTAAGAGTAACTAAACTCTAATCTCTTTGTAAACGTAGTAAAGGTATTAAATTGGTATATGTTGTGAGATTTTCTAGATTAATCTTATGCAGAAATTGTATGTTTTCTCTTGTGTTGAATTGTTGAATGAATATTGGTTGGATTCTAGATTGATCACCTAGGATTAAACTGAATATTTCATATTGCTATGATAGATTGTTTCATTTTGACATTCTATTCCTTTGAAGTAAGCATATAGTTTTAGATTCTGTTTGAACTAGAGTTTATATGTAGAGGATTGCTTTATAGGATAACTGCTTTGTTATTTTTGTATCATGATGTTCTTTGCATTAGTGCCTCAGTTAGTTCGAATCATAGGCGTTTGTCGTGGTTAACTAATTAGGACAGGATTGGTAGTCTCTCTGTCTGAGATGCCAGTTAATTTCGTATAAGAATAGGAACAATTTGCATATAGGTTTAATACAGGAATTTATGTAATTAACAATACTATTGAATACCGATACGCATCTTTACTAAAACTTTTTTTTCCCTATATTGATAAAAAAAATGCACTTTCTTAAAATTAGAAATCATAAAAAAACCTTTTATATCTTGATTTATTTCGTAGAAACTAATTGCAAGTTAATAGCCTCCTGCGAGTTTAACACTTACTTACACTATTCTCCTGATTTATTAGGATTTAGATGTTAGTTAGGATTATTAAATGGTGAGATTACCCGTCTCACAAACTTTGCATCTACAACGCTTTTGTTCTCCTAATCTCTTATGAATGAGAAAAAGTGTTGTTATTGCCTTCGCAAAAATGAGAAAACCTATAAATCAATCTTTTCTTTCTCTCATCTTGCCTATACACCTTCTCAGTACTTCATCTAGAGCCTCCTCTTATTATGTAATGGCCTCACATAGTCTCACATCTCTCATAACCACATATTTCACCAGTCTATAGCGATACAGGTTACCCGATTATTGCATGAATGATTATCCCAGGATTTTGGTTACCTTTTTCTTTTTTGGCTTTTAGTTTTTTTTAATAATAATGCAATATTTACATATTCAATCAAAAATACTGGAACAAAAGTAAACTAATCTATGAATTCAAATACTGACTCAACAAAACTACTAAAAATCGAGTTATATACAATAATGAACTATCTCCCCCCATACTTAAACTTCTGCAATGTCCTTAGGGGAGATCTCCGACATAAAGGATAAGAAACAGAAAAAATTAGAAACTACTAGATAAAGGGTGAATAAGCAGAAATCAAACATAAGTGAAAGAATTTATCGAAACGTTACAGAATCAAACTCAGATGAACACTAGGACACGAACACGGACCGCCACGGAAACTAACACGGGCATTGTAATGGAGGCGTATGGCGTGTCGAGGCTTTTGGTGGAAAACTCTGTCTCGGTACTCAGGGATGACAAAGGTCATGCTCAGGACGAATTTCTTCACCTCATAGAACTGTGAAACAATGACGGATGATGGTGTGACACCTAGATCATGGTAGGAAACCCTAAAATTTGGTGACATGGAAGAAAGTGATAGAAATGTTGTTGGCTAGAAATGGCGGGAACTGGTGGAGGAAAAAAATTTAGGTATTTAGAAAGAAGCAGAACGATGGTGGAAGTGATGATGAAACGGTAAGGTGTTTTTTGTCTCCATGCATCTTTCGCGACTCTTCTTATTTCATAGTCTTTTATTCACTTTTTTATATATTTTTCTCTTTTTTTCATTTTCCTCTCTCTCTTTTCTTATTGCATTAATTTTTTGAAAATACTGCTATATACAAGAACTAATTGTAGTAAAATGGGAAATGTATGACAATATAGAAAGACTGTCTACCCCACAAGTCAGCAAAAACATACAAATCATTTGCTAATTGTGAAATCAACAATCAGCTAGCCGATTTTTCGTAGTTCATCTATGGTCAAACGATGTCAGAACGGGACAAGGTCAGTGGCGCAGGATTTGTATGACTACGAGGCTTCACTGATTCTAGATTGCAAGGACTACACTCATTCACCTGAATCAGAAAAGCGGTATGAAGCAAGCTGTTAGTGCATTGATATGTGTTTTTCCAGAAGCCGTTTTCACTGACTCCACTTTGAGCGAACCTTTTGAAGCCTAAATGACATTGGATCGAGGCAAGGTTACTTACATGGACTAATAATGGTGCAAGGTTTCACCGTATATGGTTGTGATTGCATCTAACCTTGATCCAGGTCAGTAGAGTGGCTCATCCACTGTTAGTTGGTGCTTCCTTAGTTGTTGTTTAGAAATGGCCTCTCATCGACCTTATTTTAGTGGATCATTGGAGGCTTGAATGATTTCATAATGGGACAAGGTCAGCGCCTATGGAATCATGACAATGTAAGTTTTTACAGTATGTGGGTCGTGATTGCGTCGATCCTGATCCTTGTCGGGAAAGTGGCTCGGATATGACCTTGTGAGTCAATATTTTGCTTTTTCAGAATTTGCTTTTTTCGAGACTACTTTGAGCTTCAAAGTCAGAGGTCCAAATGAGGTTGGGTTGGGACCAGATCACAATACTACACTTGTGGAGCAGCTAGGTTCTACCAAGAGTGGATCACATATATAAATCTTCTTCACCGGCACAGGAAAGGCAACACGAATTTAGCCTCATAAAGCTCAGAATCATGGATGGATAACTATAATTAGGATTGATAAATGTTTGAATTGTATATCTGATTAACCATACACTTAAATTAGTAGGCATGAGTATGTCGTGAAGTGATCGATTTGGCATCTTGAACATACCAGGTAATAAATTGCAGGAAATATGAAACAACATGACTATTGGTCACCGTTCCATGTAGTATGAGAGCGAGTTACCATCACACTATGTCTATCAGTTCATTGGACACAGATTGAGACACATGTGAGGATGAGACCTAGGTGATTGAGTTCATACCGATGTCCTTGACATATCGATGGAAGTAACAACTAGGAGAGTCTCACATCAAGTTTACAACTTAGCAATGACCAGGAGAGTGTCACGTCAAGTTTCTCAATCCAGTTGTACATTCTGGAGACTCGACTACAAAGTAATATCTTTTGTTTGGAAAACTGAGAGGTAGCTTCTAGAGAATGATCATGTCTTTGTTCTCTAGTCTGGTTGGTTACAAGATCGAGGCCTTTACTGATGACATTATTGTGAAGAGAAAAGTGTGGAGTTCACATTTGAGGGACCTGTAACTTGTCTTCGACGTGCTCCTCAAGTCAGGATTGAGACTGAACAATGCGAAATGCACTTTCGGCATCAGCTCAGGCACATTTTTGGGGCATTCAGTCACCAAGAGAGGATTTGAAACAGATCTAGATCAGATCAATGCCATACAAGTAGTTTGGAGTGACAAGAACGTCAAAGGGTTCCAGAAGCTTACTGTTGTTGAAGGGAGACCGCTTATGTCAATAGAATGATGAATACGAGCAACGCTCAGTGAGATGAAGAGATATTTGCAAGTGCCTCCGGCAATTTCAGTCCCTCTCGTCGTTGAAGAATTGACGTTGCACTTTGTAGTTTCTAACCGAGCAGTTAGCACAGTTCTAATCAGGACCGAGAAGGGTTCACAACGACATGTCTATTACATTAGTAATATGCTGCTGCTTCATGAGATGTTTGTCCAAATCCGGAGATTTCATCCTTCTTTAGATCCTTGGAAATATGAGAGATCTAACAGAAGGCAAGTTGCAACCCAATTGGGAGGGGCCATATAGAGTCATAGACGACCTAGGATGTGGCTCTAAAGATTGGAGGAGATGGACGGTGGGATGGTTCCTCGCACATGCGATATTGCCACCACAATGAAGTTCTATGTCTAGACGCTACAGGGGTACTCTTCGTTCTCTCACATTGTTTTCCAGTGAGGAGGTTTTAACGAGGCCCCCGAGGCATTTGTCCCTGAACTTTGGTGTTTCCTATTTCTATCCATCATTACATTATTATATAAATCGTTACACATGTTTGATTTTATTCATCCTGATGAGACAAGTATTTATTATTATGTATATGAATGTGATTGCTTAGGTTTTGTTTTATGCTTTTTGCTCAAACATTTGCTCAAACAGTCAACGATGACGTGAGACGGATTTGTAGGATCACATTGAGTGCTCACAACACAAGTGGGCAGCTACCGCTTAACCCCGCCTTAGGACTTAGGAACTATAGAGCACATGAAGTTGCAGAAAATCCACCGCAAAACTCAATGCACACGGGTAGTCATATGCATTGAGTCAAGCTGGTCATAGGCAATTTTCTCAACTCTATTCGCAAATTGAGAAACAGGTGCGATGAGACATAGTCGATCGACTTCATGTAGATGTCCTTGACACTCCGATAGAAGCAACGACAAGGAGAGTCTCGCGTCAAGTTTCCTATTATGTTCTAAATTGAGAAACAAGTGACGATGAGACCTAGGTGATTGACTTCACGTCGGATGTCCTTGACATACCTACGGAAGCAATGACTAGGAGAGCCTTTCCAAATGTGTTGTAAAATTTAGAAATAGGCGATTGATTTCATGTGGATTTCCTTGACATACCAATGGACGCAACTACCTGGAGAGCCTCACGTCAAGTTTCCAATTGTGTTGTCAAACTGAGAAACAGATGACGATGAAACCTAGGGGATTTACTGCACGTGAATATCCTTGACATACAAATGGAAGCAACGATCAGGAGAGTCTTATGCTAAGTTTCCAATTTGTTTTCGAATAGAGAAATACATGATTATGAGACCTAGTCGATTGACTTCACGGGGATGTCCTTGACATTCCGATGGAATCAACGACCAAGAGAGTCTCGAGTCAAGTTTCAATCTACTTGATGGAGTATTTTATATGTTGTATTGATACGAGTCAATCATGATGGTTCAATTCACGAGATTTAACACATATTGAGATGAGTTTGATCTACATTAGCAGAGTTGTGATCACCCGATTCAGAGATGAGAAGATCGAGTATTCAAGTCTATTTACACAAAATTACAGAGGATTAGAGTTAAGTTGTCGATGGAGCTGCAGAGTGAAGGTTTTCCACACACACTAAGTGGAATATAAATGCTAAGAGTGAAGAGTCGACAGAGTCAAGGCCGTGCCCCGGGCCTTTTCCACAACGCCCAACACCTTAGAGCGCGTCCCAGATTCAGCCTTTTCCCACGTGGTAGAGTATTATGTGGCAACAACTAAGGAAGATCTCACCGGCCTCAATGGTCGCGGCCTGCGTCTTTACGTTGAGGCCCGTGTCACCACCAAATCAAAATATTTCTTATTCGCCTAAGGAGGAGTATCTAGTTAGTTATTAGTTAAGATATTTTTGTTAGATTCATTTCATATTCTCCGGGTTGAATTAGGTCAAGTTGAGTCCCCTATATAAGGATCTCTTCTCCCTACGAGCTAGGTTGGTTCGCTTTTTTTTGCTTTGCTTTTGTTTGGTTTTTCTTTGTGATTTCATATTTCGTAGTTAGCATGATGAGCTAACCTCCAAATTATTGTTTCCCTATTATATAAAATCAAGAATGAAGTTTTATTTAATAAGTATTCTTATGTACCTTGTTGATTCGTACTATGTTGATGTGATTCCTTTCATGTTCTTAATATCTTGTCTTTGTAGGATTAGATTAGCCTGACAATAACCAACACGCTGCTCAGGAGGAAACCCGAGATATTTAGATTAGGAGTAGTTTAGAAAACTTTTGCGCACTTTTACCTCATTTTTTTTTGTTTTATGTCCTAACTTTCAGGTACTAAGAAGGCGATCAAGTTCGTACAAGTCAAACCACTGGCCCACAAGGGAAGGTGCATTTCTTATCAAGCAAGTGACGGAGAAAATAATTAGATTAGATTTAGAGTAGTTAGAATAGATAGAATTTGTTTTTGCCTCACAATTATCACATTACCAATAACCCTATAAAAGCCAATATCCTTAAAATCTGCCTCCCAAGATCCATAAATCATAATATCCAAGAGCTCCTAACTCAGAATCCCAATTTTGACCTCATCAAAGTTGCCACGCCCTACACAGTTATTGTCGTATCCCTCATCGACACCTCAGACTCCTTCATCACCACAACATACCCTCCATCATTAGACTTCAATCATCATCTGTAACCCCAACTCACACACATATCCCACCTTCTACCTTCCATCTTCCCAAATTGGTGATTCAATTGAGTTCTACAAGAGATGGAACTGAAGTTCGCATTAGGTTCCCTTGAGTTCGAAAATCAGAGTTGGAGTACTTTTGGAGAGGGAGATATGAGACGCCACCACTGCGCCCCACATATTTGTTGTTGTGCCCCGACCCTTTAAATTCACTTCCATGCCCTTTTAAATTCCAAGACTCCTTATATTTCACTTCTCATCCTTTATTTCTATTAGAATCATTTTTCATTCGGAAATCACATTAAACCTTTGTTTTTTCTGTGTTCCAACCATTCTTTGCACAAGCCAAAACACCACCTCATGAACCTTATTATGAACACACGAATACCATCCCATAAGAACGCTTATCACCATGAGTTTATACATATGAACAAAAAAATGAGTGATTTTATGATGGGGAGGAGAAAACCAATATTAAAGTGAAGATAACCTCAAGCACAAATCTATCTATGATTTCCTATTCTTCTACCAATTTTCTCTCCTATTTTGTATTACCTTCAATTCTTAATATCTGCATACAGCTAGATGACACTTTACCATGTTAAATAATATAGGATGAAATGGAATTTAAACTTCAACAATAAGGCTCAAATAATGACAACGTTCGATTATAAACTTAACCAACAACAATATATATGCAGTAATCCATGGAGTATCACATATGATCACACAAGTTACATGATCAACACCTGCAATTACAAGCATGTGCTTAAACGAGAGTGCGCATCAATGACAAAGAGCAATGTCACTTCATTCAATTCTATGTGCATAAGAAATCTAACAAACTGAATACGGGCCCGTGCAATATGTAAAATCATATGGTGGGATCACAGATTATAATATAATATATGTATGTAATATTGTGTACAGATTAAAAATTGTTATCCATTTAAACATATATAGGCTAGGAATTTAATCTGTCCATATATATACAAATAGAAATAAATGCTGTGTTGCTAGCTAGTGTGAGGGCTGGTTATAAATAATAATACAATAATGTTCATGTGCTTATGCTGACATAAGTCACTATTTTAATATATTCATCTAGTACAAATCAATTACGAATTAGATGGAATCCGTCTAGGTTGTGACTGTGACAAATGACTTAACAAGTACATTCAGATCGCCGCTGTCTGCATAGTGTTCGTCCTGCTTATCCGCCATTGCTGTCCCTTTCGTTTATCTTAATTAATTTATCTACCGACTTCTCCCCTTGTTCAAAAGCTATGATGTATGTTTTCGAGTTCAAGTTTAGCTTATCTATCCAAGAATTTATTACTGCTTCTAATAAACTATATTACGGTTTATATCTTGCAGTTACATAGTACACTTGACGAAAATACTGAACCAAAGATATTGGCGCAGAATTAGAGTGCTGAATGTGTCATGAAGCAATATATAAACTCTCTTTTTTGAAAAGGATAACAAACAAACGCCGAATAGTAGTGTTCGTGGAGAACGTCACATTATGCATCGATCCAATATCGAGAAACCCATTTTCCACATAAGTACAGTAGAGAGAGATTTTCTCGTACGTAACTTACTTAGATTACAACTTCAGATGATGGGCCTAGCTGAACTAGCTATGTCATGCTCATCTGCTTTAAAGTTTGATTGAACATGCTGTATGCGCTCATCAATCATCCCTCCTTGCAGCCATGTGCATGCTTTTGCAATAGGATAAAAACTTTGCACTAGTCTAGCTAGCTAGCTAGAACAATTTGTTTATATCTACCTAGATATACCACTTACAAGTCCAATTCATACAAGTCTTGTTCTTCTTTACTTTCCATATCATCACATTGTCAATTGTCATATACATCTACCTCAGTTATCAAGATTTGACATGGATTAATTTGCAGCAAGAACTAACCACGAAACTATATATTGTACAGAGTACAAAGATATAATAGTATGATCGAGATGGAGTGGCCTTTCAATCTTGTACAAGGGGCGGATTAAGGAAAAGGAAAAGGCCCTTTGGAATACCGTTATCGGTTAGATTGACCTCATACTCAAAAGCGGTTGATGCTGAGTAGATCAGAATGCGCGCACAATATACATCTGTAAAGGGAGAGACAAACTATATACTAGTAAATAACAGCCTGGATTCCCTTGTAATTAGCTAAGACATACTGTACTTAGCATCTTTGGACTCATCTTACGGACGTCAGGGGACAAACTCATATATTTATTGTATTAGTAGAACGAATTAATTAAAAAGCAATTCAATCAGCAGCATTTCCATATGCCAAAGAAACTAAATAACTGCTAACGCCTTTTCATTGTCGCCATCAGCTTCCATTTCAGAATATTATATTCAAGTTTACATGGTATAAATTGTATCATAGTACACAGCACACCAGGCCAACACAATTAAGGAAGGAACTATATCTGATATAGCTAGCTACAGCTCTAGTCTAGATACATATAGACTTTCCGCTGATAGTTCTTACACATTCCGTATATTTACATACATGGGAACTAAACACCAGCTGATGCATTTTGTTTACGTTATTCTAATTCTACTATGCGCAGTCCAAAGTGCAATGAGTCGTCCTCTTGAGGGTAATTACTTATTAGTTCAGCGATCAGAGGAGATGCGGTCCAAAGCGCTACTGGAGCTAAGGAAGCAGGCGAGGATGCTGGAAGACATGGTTGATTTAGGAAGTGGAGGTGAAGACTCAACCAGCAGAAGTAGCTACCCCGCAAGGATTAGTCCAGGAGGCCCAGACCCACATCATCATTAATTCTAATTGCTACGTATAGGATGTTACTTACATGTTTGAGACCAGCTGGGTAGCTAAGCTATAGCCAGCTCTTGGATCTCCATGCACGTTTCTTTCTGTTTTTAGGACAAAATGTAGTTGTTTTTAGTTCTCTTTGTGTACCTTGCATGTGAGCGATTGACTGTACAAGGGAAAAAGAAAAGGGTTATAAATTGTGCTACTATTTTTGGAAGAAGATGCTCTAATTAAGATCTATCCAGTGGTCCTCACTGAATCTAGCTACTTCAATTAATCATTATTATCTTTAATTATATCATGATATTTAGCATTCTAATTATAAATTATATCACCATGCAATAATGGAGTACTTTAACTCAAATATTAAATAACTTGAGAACTAAAAGGGGGTGATTTTAGCATGTTCTGTCATGGCAAATTTGGATTTTATGCATGTTAGACTGTTGGTGATGTATATAATTGATGCTTTAGGTGAATAAACGACCAAGATAATAAGAGCGGTGAACAAACTTCCAATCTAGTAGTAAGGGAGTGTTCCGTATATTCCATGAGTCTAGAATTGAGTCTGAGATCCTTCCATTATAATGAATGTTGAGATTAGTTTAATTAGAGGGTTTCAAATATTGAAGGAGGTTCTGGTGCGTATAAGTCATTTTATGCGTATGTATGTATATGAATCTTTTAATGTAATTTAATGAATTTTCATGTCTTATTTTTTAACCATATATCTGTTATGAACCTCCATTTCTGAAATTTTATATGGTTCAAAAAATAAGACATGGAGGTTCATTAAATCCAGGTTCATAACAGATATGTGGTTCAAAAAATAAGACATGGATGTTCATTAAATTACACAAAAAGGCCTATGTACGCACGTACGCACGAAATGATTTGTACTCATATGATCCTGAACCTCCAAATATAATTTGTTATACAACAAATAAATAAATAAGACTAAGAGCATGTTTGACAATAAAAAAACATTTTAGATTATGTTTAGCGTTTGATGTTTGAGAAGTAAAACACTTTTAATTAGGGTTAAAGTTTTAGTGTCAACGTTTTTACTTCTGAAAAATTAAAATAAATGTTGGTCATTGGATATTTTTCAAATTCAATGGTTAGGATTGATCCGACGGTTAAAGGATAAAGATCAACGGTCAATGCAGTCAAAGGTCATTATCAACACTGGTTATATTTGACCCAATTTTTTCTAAGGATTGTTTTATTCCAAGAATGTGTAACATTTTATATGTAAATGTGCATCAAAATTTACAACAAAATCTATACAAATGTTGCAATATGAGTAATTTTAGTTGATTTTTTTATTAATCAAATATGCATCAGTTTTATACATATGCAAGATATTCTGCATAAATGAGAAAAAAAATATAAGTAATTGTGCAAGATCGTACGAATAAAGTGCAATGTATTATAAATAACCGTGCAAGATCGAATGAATAAAGTGCAAGGTTTTATAGGTATTGTGCAATTAATATGCAAGATTATATGAGTAAATATGCAGGGTATTTTAAGTAAATATGCATTAGAATGTGATTAGGCTTACTTGATTTTCTATAAAAGTAAATGTGCATTAAAATATCATTATTGTGCAGGATTCTTCTACAAAATGTGCAATGTTTTTCATAACAATGTACAAGCCTAATGAATTTGGTTGTTGTAGATGTATATCAAATATACATAAATTTTCTACACATGTGCAAGATATTCTTATTAAATGTGCAAGGTTTTATGAGTAATTTTGCAAGATCGTCAAGTGAATGTGCAAGGTATTATAAGTAAATGTACATTGTTGTTATTATTAAAGGTGATTGAAAAATATAATATATAACCTTCTTAATCATAAGTGCATCGGTTTCGTATATATATGTCAGATGTTCACTAGTACAAAAATACCATTTCTTAGGACTTACTTATCAGGAGTGTTGTATAATCCTGTAAAATATAAATATGTTCAGGACACTCTCAAGAGTTTACCTAAAACCCCTGAGAGATGGGATCTATTATTTTTTCTTGGGAGTTTTTTTAAACCACTTTAAGAAATTACTTTATTCTCATGAAAAAATAATCCTAAGTCAAGAATTTTTTAAAAACAATTCAAGTTCAGGAGTTTTTCAAAAACTCCTTAGAAATATTAAATAGATAAATGTATTTTAAAATATATAATATTTTTCATGAATTTTTACCTTAAAAAAAACTCCAATAACTACTCACATTTTTTCAGCTAACTACTCACTTAAAACCATATAATTATTTTATAAAAATAATTTTCCCTCTGTTTGCATTTACATATTGTATCAACATCTCACACAAAAATTAAGAAAATCCACTTTACTCCTTTTCTGCTTATAAATTAAGAGTATCATAAATATATACCTGAAAGTTTCTAAATAAACATATTGAACAATTTTCATTTTATGGTTTCTCACTCACCCATTTATATTTAAATTAATTTGTATGAATTTAATTTTGGAAATAGTACAAGTCTAACAAAAATCAATTAAAATACCACTAAATATCTTTGCACTATCTTTTAAGTTCTTAAAATAATTACTATAAGAAAATTAAAACCACTTAAAAAATAAAAAATTAGTTATAATATCTCTTCAACTACAAAATTGGAACAAAAATTTAACTAAAGAAAAAGGAAAACATACGAATCTCTGTGCGAACTATAAAATAATTACTATAATATCTCTTCATATCTTCTTCGCTCTCTCAACAGACAGACGCTTCTTCGTCCCTCTCAACACGCAGCGCATCTCTGTGTGAACTCCCTTGGCGTCGGCGATATTCTCCACTCCAGCACCAGTCCAGCACCAATCCGCGTCTGTGGGTGTTCATTCTCTTCTTCATTCCCTCATCCAGCACCAGTCCAGCACCAGTCCGCGTCTATTGGTGATCGGAGGAGTTTCTGAAGATCGACCGGTTCGAACTCTTCCTCTTCTTTCCTGATTTCGGCTCTATTGGTTTGTTTTTAGTGATTTCGAAATTAGGGTTCGAATTTCATATTTCGGTTTCGATTGCAATTCTGCTCCTTAAAATTCTTCTCCTTGAAATTCTTCTTGAAATTCTTCGCAATTAAAGGCACGTATCACAACAAACAAGAAATTATGCTACTTGAAATGAACAATCATCTTAACCTTCAATTAGCTAGTTATTTTGAGATTTTGGTTTGTTCCATTAGGTTGAGCGCCTAATAATCCACGATTCAATAAAGCGAATTCGAGTAAGATGAAGCTTGAACTGAGATCTTCTCGTGGTGTTTAGTCATATTAACCTTCAATTATGTCTGAGCTGCAGGTTGTGCTGCAGGTGAATTCTGTTTATCCTAAGAAAAAGAGGAGAATTTTCTGCTTTATAACCGGTTTTGTTTGTTCCTGTATATAATGTTGTGATATAGTGTTCCAATGATCAGAAGTTGTATTATATGCTTTGGAAGTACTAGATGATGTATTCTCTAATGAATTTTTGAGGTATTATAGGTAAGAAAGATACAACTTGTGATTGGTTTCACGGATCTGTGATGCTTTTAATTGATACCAACAATCTCTGATGCTTTTGTCAAATTGCTAATACACATGTTCTTGTACTACATATTTCTTTTCTGGTTGATGACATGCAACTTGTATATGAATGCTTATCTCCAACACAAATTACCGGCATGTCTAAAAATTTCTTTTCTGCCAGCAAACTTGCTGTCTAATAGGATTTTATTCAATCATTTCATACCAAATTTACTATATCGTCTCGTTGTCTAATATGATTTGATTCAATCATTTCATACCAAATTTACTATATCATAGTTCATGGACGGGGAAGGATTTGTTAGAAGCTTGAACTCGTGTATATGAATTGACATGGCCGACTACCTATCATTTGTTGATTTCTCTCCTTTATGAGATTTATGTTTCTAATTTTCTAATTTTCTAATTTGGCATGCAGTCAAAAGGAGGATTTCATAATATGAGTGATTGTATGACCAAAAAGGAAGATTTGTTCGTCGTAAAACCATCAACAAGTGTAGAGGAAGGTATTTTAATGGTGTCTTCTTACCTAATACTATGTGATTGTTCAATTCTGCTACTTGACCTGTTATAGAGGAAGGTATGTTAATGCTACTTGAAATTTTTGATGAACTGAACTATTGGATTTGTTTGTTGAACATATTTTAATGGTACCTAGATTTAAAACGGATCGTAAGTGGATGTCATCTAGTCGAGTTACACGAGAGTATATTTTATCACATTTTGCGGTTAAAAATGTTGAAAATCATACAAGAATATTATGCCTGTGTAAAAATTGTCTTAATACGATAAGATTATGAGTAGATAGAGTAAAAGATCATTTGACTGCGGATGTGATCAATCAGTCGTACACTCGTTGGATATGGCATGGTGAAAAGGAAGTAGTAAATATTAGTGTGGACAAGGTTTATGCTTATGAATGTGACCGACTCGAAGATATGATGGAAGCAGTTCAAGAGAATTTTTATGATCGTCCTAATCAATTCGAAGATTTATTAAGTGATGCTAAGTTACCTCTCTATCCGTCGTCTACAAAGTTTACTAAATTGTCTGTGGTTCTAAAACTCTTTAATTTAAAAGCAGCTCATGGATGGACCGACAAGAGCTTCACAGCCTTACTTGAAGTCTTAGAAGATATGCTTCCTAGTGGCAATGTTCTTCCTAATCGTACTGTTTTTTGCTGGTGTGTTGAGCTGGTGTTATTTACCTTTCTTGTTTTATTTATTTATGCCTTAGCATAAACTGCTATACTTCCTACGTGTATCTTGTGATTTATATTTTTTTATGTTTATAGTGTCCTAGACAAGGATCAAACACTTTAGAATGTGGTTATTATGTGTGTCGATATATGAGAGAGATAATGGATCAGAAGTGTGACGTCATACCACTTAACATAAGTATCTTTTTCTTTTTGTTTACATGGATCTCTTAACTGAATTTTATTTATATGTTATTATGGATATTAATTTTATCGTTGATTATAGAAAAAAAATGTAATACATTTACATGATTTTCTTGCAGTATTTTCAACAATCGCCTAAGACCTATGACACTAAGTTGATTGATGAAATTCGTGAAGAGTGGTTTCAATATTTGGAGACTCAGATTCCAAAGTAAATACTCTTACATGCTATAGTTTAGATGCAAAACAATTATATTTTTATTTGAGTTAGTTCTATATATTAGAGATATTATTATTCTTGTTATTATTGGATAATTGTGTAATTGACTTGAGTATTAGTGGAATTATATTTATAAATATCTTTTTGTGCAATTGCAGTGAGTTTTATAATGTACAGGTTCATGAAAAGGAAATTATATACAAATATTTTTATGAAAATTAATTGATTTCTCAGCGATTTTGGATAAACACCTGAAAGAATGAAGGTAGTACAACGTGATCTGTCTCAGGAGTTTTTTAAACTGTTGAGAAACGTCTCTCAAGAGTTTTTTAAAAACTCCTGAGAGACGTTTCTCAGCCACACATATAACAGGACTTGAAAACCCCTTTCAGCTTTGTAAAAAAACACATGAGAAATGGTATTTTTGTACTAGTGGTTCTTAGTAAATGTACATGTAAATGCTACTAATATATGTAAAATGTTTAAAATATTATCACTCAAAATATAATACAAAATATTTATAATTTTGTTGCACTTACACGTTCAAATCATTGCACGTTTTTAGTAAAAATATGTTGCACATTTAAGAACATGATAGATTTTATCTTTATAAATCTCATACAATATATATGCAAATTTATAACACATTCTAGTAAAAAATATCGCAAATTCTAAGAAAAAATCTTGCACATTTCACCTGGGAAAAAAACCCTC